>NC_087209.1:4583423-4601181 GCF_015104395.2 Macrobrachium nipponense | reverse complement strand
TTCAGAGCCCTTTGTTTCGGTCTCAGCTCGGCCCCGATGGTTTTTACAGTAATAATGAGGAATGTAGCGAGGTGGCTGCATTCTTCAGGGATCAGGATATCTCTATACCTCAGAGCGTCGTCGAGAAGAAAATGTCTGGAGGACCTTCAATCAACGTTAGCCCTAGCAAAGTCCCTGGGCCTTTTAGTCAACTCCGAAAAGTCACATCTGACCCCGACACAGTCCATCGTGTATCTGGGGATTCAGATGGATTCAGTGGCTTTTTCGGACGTTTCCATCCCAGGAACGTCAGCAGCTAGGCTTAGAGAAAGTCTCAGCCTTCCTAGGGAGAGAGACTTGCTCGGCGATGGGAATGGATGAGTCTGCTGGGCACCATTTCCTCGCTGGAAAAGTTTGTCTCCTTGGGAAGACTGCACCTCAGGCCTCTTCAATTTTTCCTAGCGGAAGAATGGAAAGCCAAGGAGGACCTGAATGCGATCCAAAGGATCTCAAACCCAGTGAAAGACCACTTAAGATGGTGGCTCGACCCTCAGAAGTTGCAAGAGGGCTTATCCCTAAATCTTCTGAGCCCCGACCTAGTGTTGTTCTCAGACGCTTCCAATTTCCGGTTGGGGACAACACTAGGAGGGGAGGAAGTGTCAGGCTCCTGGAGAGGGGAACAGGTAGCCTGGCACATCAATGTGAAGGAACTGGCAGCGATCTTCCTGTCGCTGCAGTTTTTCGAAGGCAAAGTGTCAGGCAAGGTCATTCAAGTCAACTCGGACAGCACCACAGCCCTTGCATATCTGAAGAATCAGGGAGGAACTCACTCCCGAATCCCTTTTTTCTCCTAGCAAGGGAAGTTCTGCTATGGGCAGAACGTAAGGCAGATCAAGATCCTGACGAGATCGTGGCAGGGGTAACAGAACGTCAGGGTGGACCTTCTCAGTCGTTCGAAATCAAACTTCTGCCAACAGAGTGGGCCTTGCACCAGGAAGTCTGTCAGCAACTACGGAAACTGTGGGGACGTCCTCTAGTCGACCTGTTCGCTACGTGAGGACCGAAGAGGCTTCCTCTGTATTGCTCCCCGGTCCTGGATCCAGGAGCAATTGCGGTGGATGCGTTGCTCTGGAGCTGGACAGACCTAGATCTTTACGCCTTTCCCCCATTCAAGATCATGGGGGAAGTCATGAGGAAGTTCGCAGCTTCAGAAGGGACAAGGTTGACTCTGATCGCCCCGATGGGGGCCAGCAAGAGAGTGGTTCACAAGAGGTTCATGACTTTCCTTGTGGACTTCCCAAGAACGTTGCCCTGGAGGAGAGATCTGCTCAAACAGCCTCACTTCAAAAGGTATCACCAGAACCTCTCCGCTCTGGCTCTGACTGCGTTCAGACTTTCGAAAAGTTGGCCAGAGCGAGAGGTTTTTCGAAAGCAGCTGCGAGAGCAATCGCTAATGCTAGAAGAGCCTCTTCAAGAGCTGTCTACCAATCAAAGTGGGCCTCCTTCAGGGCATGGTGCAAAAAGGAAGGAATTTCCTCTTCCACGACCTCCTTTGTGAATCCAGATAGCAGATTTCTTGCTTTACTTAAGAAATGTGCAGAAATTGGCAGTCCCTCCCACATTAAGGGTTATAGGAGTATGTTGTCGGCCGTTTTCGACACAGAGACTGGACCTCTCTGACAACAAGGATCTCCACGATCTCTTAAGGTCGTTCGAAACCTCCAAGATTCCACAAGCAAGACCACCCTCATGGAATCTCGATGTGGTTCTTAAACATCTAATGTTAAGTCCTTTGAGCCTCTCCCACCCGAAGCTTCTCTACGGAACTTGACGAAGAAAGCGCTTTTCCTAACTTCTCTGGCGACGGCGAAGAGAGTTAGTGAAATCAAGCGTTCAGTAGCCTAGTGGGCTTCAAGGGGGACAACGCTGTCTGCTCGTTGAGCCCAACTTTCTTGGCTAAAAATGAGAACCCGTCTAATCCTTGGCCCAAGAGCTTTGAGATCAAAGGTATGTCGGGTCTCGTGGGTCAAGAACCAGAGAGAGCCCTGTGCCCTGTCAGGGCTCTCAAGTTCTATGTTCATAGAACTAAAGAGATAAGAGGTCCCTCAGTAATCTCTGGTGCTCGGTGAAAAGACCATATTTGCCGTTGTCGAAGATGCTGTGGCTTTCTTTTTGAGGGACGTATTAAAGAGGCTCATTCATCTTGCCAGAAGACTGATTTGAGCCTCTTAAAAGTGAAAGCTCACGAAGTCAGAGCCGTAGCTACTTCTCTTGCCTTCCAAGGAATATGTCTATCAAAGATATCCTTGATAGCACCTTTGGAGGAGCAATTCCGTATTCGCCTCACATTACCTCCGGGATGTGAGAAACGATTTACGAGAACTGTAGTTCTTTGGGGCCATACATTTCGGCAGACACAGTTTTGGGGGGCTGAAGGTAGCTCTCTCCCTATCCCTTAGCTTAGTTTAGGTTAGTTTTATTGTTGTGTTTTTGGTTGATGGTGAGATCTTCTGTGGAAATCTCCCATTCTTTAGTTTAACTGTCAGGGGTTTTTTGGTAGTTGGTCAGGTGGTGGTCGGTTGCTGTGTTACTCCCATATGTTTGGCTCGATGGTCTTGTCACGTTGAGGTCACGTCCCCATTGACAGAGCATCCAGAGTGCACCAGCACTACAGGTCTACACCTGGCTGGCAACTCTGATAAAAGCAGAAGCAGGCTTAAGTGACAGTAATCACAGAGTCTACTTTACTAACAGGTGAGGAACCAAGAAGTACATCATCTACTTAATTTAAGTTTCCTAAAAAATCCTATTCTGTCTCTTCCCACCATCCGAAGGTGGGATTCAGCTATATATATATCTGACAGGTAAGTTTCATGAACAAAATGTTATTGTTATAATACAATTAAGTTTGTTCATACTTACCTGGCAGATATATATAATTAGAGTGCCCACCCTCCTCCCCTCAGGAGACAAGGGTCATGGATAAAATATGAATAGAAAATGGGAATGGTTCCTGATATCCGCCTCCCAGCGGCGGGAATGGGTACTACCACCTGGCCTCCCACTATGTGTGCCGCGAGTTTTGAAATTCTGTCGGACGTCAGAAAATACAGCTATATATATATCTGCCAGGTAAGTATGAACAAACTTAATTGTATTATAACAATAACATATTTCTTGTACAGGATTAAAGCTTTTGACCATCAGCTGTGGTCTTGTTCACTAAAATTTAGTAAACAAGACCACAGCTGATGGTCAAAAGCTTTAATCCTGTACAAAAAATATATATTTTAAACTACAAGAGGATTTTACTTCATTGTGGATTGTATCCCCATTTACTTAGAGGTACGACATAGTACCTGGCTTCTGCATATATTTATATGTATTTATATATATATATATATATATATATAATATATTATATATATAATATATATATATATATAGAATGTTTTTTGTTAGGTTCTTTTTTTGCAACGAAGGAAATGAAAAAAACGAAGGTGCGAGGCGAAAAGTACTTTAATTTATACATAGCATCACGTTTTATATACTTCGTGATCAAGTTATTCATTATATATAATAATATATTATATATATATATATATATATATATATATATATTATATATATATATATATATAAACAAAAGTTACAGTCAACATGCGTAATCAGTCATTACGCGTAATGACTAAAACTTTTAGTCATTTCACGTAATGGCTGTGACCGTTAGCCGTTATGAGTAATGACTAAAATTTTTAGTCATTTCACGTAATGGCTGATATTTAGGGTCAGGCATTTCACGTCATGACTAAACTGAATTTTTAAGAATTTAGAAATAGCAATGTTTTTTTGTTCATTTTTTAAAATCAATCATTGTACACTTGACAAACAATATTCAAATTCAACAACTAACAAACAAATTCAGAAAAAATCTCACTTTCGAATTATTTTTACACAACACTTTCTTATTAAAATCAACTGTTAGAAGTCGAAGCATTTTCATTTCTATATTGTTTACTTGTTTTTGCAGTCCAAATAGCTATGACAACGGCTAGAGCATTTTATCTTGCTTTTGTAGCACTTGCAACGATTTCTTTCACAACGTCTGTTCCCGGCACAATTGCAACGAACAAAACCTTGGCCACCAGATTTCGATTCTTTTGTTACAGCTTGGCGTAAAGATACTTCCTGTGTACAATTTACATCACATTCTTTTAACAGCTTTTGAGGACAGAGATCAAACTGATTGTGTGGAAACCTTGCTTTCAACATTCCAGATTTTACACTAATTTTGTTCATGTCATTTTGATCTCTATCTACAATAACACCTAGAATATTACGAGGATCCCCACGCCCTCGATCAACAAGAGGTATTGGAATGGCGACATTATCTCCTGGCATTCCGGCGGCTAGTTCGAGACGACTTCGTTTCACCATTCGCTCAGCCTGTTGTTGAAGCTGATCTTTCAGTTCGTATCATGTCAATGCGTGAAGCGATGAGGTTTGCAGGATGTTCATCTTCAGTAAGAACAGGGCCATCTTCAATTGGGATTGGTACACCGCTAGGTAGTATTTGTTCATCAGCTGCTGCTGGCGTAACAACAGAAATGATTGGCACATCAGGCGCTGATGCACTGGAAGAAGGCAAGACTTCGTCAATTGTCACAGCAGGGAAAACTTCGTCATTTGTCACAGCAGGCAAGACTTCGTCATTTGTCACAGCAGCAGGATGTTCATCTTCAGTAAGAACAGGGTCATCTTCAATTGGGATTGGTACACCGCTAGGTAGTATTTGTTCATCAGCTGCTGCAGGCAAGACTTCGTCATTTGTCACAGCTTGTAAATCAATAGGCTGCTCGGCGTTGATGGCAGCGAGTAAGTCGTCTTCAGTTTGCATGCGCTGGATGATTTCTTGTGGTAATGAAGACGTAGCTAAACCCACTTTGGCATTACAACCAAACATTGCTGTGTATGGTGCCCTACCTATTCCAGAATGAAAGCTCGAGTTCTTTTGAAATTGCACAAACTTGATGCCAATGGACCAGTCATTGGTGTCGTTATCGCCCATCGAAGCCACCAACATATCCTTAATGTCTCCATTAGCACGCTCTACAGAGCCTTGACTCTGTGGGTGACGAGGTTTACCGTGTACCATGACAAGTCTCGGCCAGAAAAATTTCAATTCCGTAATTACTTCAGCCGTAAATTCAGTACCATTGTCACTTTGTAGGATGGAGGGTGCACCTATCAAAAGAAAAATATCCAACAAATTATGAGGAACTTCTGCAGCGCGCTTGGAAGTCAAAGCTCTGAGAATAACAAACTTAGTGAGGTGATCCTGGTACACCAATATCCACTTGAATGCATGCTGGGAAATTGATTGCATATCGATAAGATCAACTTGAGCCCGAGATGCAAATTCGTTTGTAATAATAGGACGAACTACGACTCCTTTCGTTCGTGGACGTTTATGTTTCTTTTGACATTCATAACAGTAGGATTTAAACAGCTCTATGGCGTCGCATGTAACCAATCTCTTTCACCATTCGGTCACGACCACCGTGGCCTGTTGCAATATGTGCGCGTTTGATAACATCATACGTATCTGGTTGTTACTCAGGGTTGCTTCTTCTTTTGATCAATTTCTCAACATCTCTGCATTGCAGTACTTCATACCTGAACAAAGAAATAATAAAAAACAATTATAGTAAAATAGTAATAGCAATTAAAGTAAAATTGTATTTTTTTCTTGTTTTTTTTCTTATATCAAAGGAGAAAGAAAATTAAATTACTTTTGAAGAAGGTAGTACTCCTGACGAGTTATTGCAGTCGTTTGTGCAGCAGCTGCTTTCATATTTTCAATAATTTGAAAGTATTGCTCTTTCGGTATGAAGATTTTTTTTTTATCACTTCATGCTTCTTGTAGAGTTCTGTTTCGAATTTATCTTTGAATGATATTTTGTCTAGATTTGTGTCTAGATTCTGAAAATTAAGCCGGAGTACAAAATTATATTATTTTAAAGTAAAACAACAGATAGTATACGATAAATATAAGTTATTATAGATTACGTTAATCTAAGTATGAAAAATTGATAGCAATTTAAATAAAACATTACAATAATATGGTAAAAACAGACAAAAGGGGGAGGGTTATTACCACTGTGTTGGAGAGGGCAGGTGGAGGTGGACTGAGGAGGGAGGTAAGGTAGAAAAAGATGAAAAGTCTGGAGTGAAGCCTTAAGTGTCTGAAGATTGAGACGAAGCATTGGAGGGAGTATTGAAGATAGTTAACTGATAAGAAGTACTTTGATTGTTTAGTTCCTGCCTAATGTGGTGTATAACTAGCGATTCGAGAATTTAAACATAATTTGAAGCATTACGCGTGTTGACTGAAACCTTGTCAGGCAACTAGTGTAATACAGAGCCCTTAATTTCAGCCATTACGTGAAATGACTAAAAATTTTAGCCATTACGCATAATGGCTAACGGTCTCAGCCATTACGTGAAATGACTAAAAGTTTTAGTCATTACGCGTAATGACTGATTACGCATGTTGACTGTAACATATGTTTATATATATAATATATATAGTATATATATATATATATATAATTAATTAAATAAACAAAATTATATTTATACACCACTGTAGTCGCAGGGGGTGCAGGGATGCATACCAAACGCCCCCCCCCCCCCCCACCCCCCCCCCCCCCCCCCCCATGAATAGTTGAAACCCGTAAACACTTAAAACTGCTACTATGTATTTTGTTAGTTGAAACCCAAGAAAAAACCACAAAAAAAACTGTTATATCTGTTTTTTTAATAGTTTTACTATAAAAAGTGCATTTTATGATGATTGATAAAAAAGCAGGAATTTGTGGATATTTCCCATAGAAAAATACATCAAATATGTGACTTTCCCACAAATAATGGGTAGATATGATCCATAGAAACTGTGCAAGTCCACAAATGTCAAGAATGCGAATTATAATCCTAAGTCCCCCCCCTTGAAAGATTTTTATATCTGCCATTGTCTAGGAACAAATCCATTTGGGCTCAGTCTGTAAAGGATTGTTGCATGGAAAGGAAAGGTTTTTGGTATCTCTCGGCATAAGGCTGCCAAACTTTTGAACTAGTAGTCAATATAATTGATTGAATGATTTCATAGAAATAGTATCAAAAGAGCGTAAATGGTGACAGAAATTGAGTTATATATGCTGAGTTCTTGCCTTTGTGTTTTCACTATAAGGAACATACACAGTTTCAATTGTAGTACACAAATATGAAAAATGGTAGTATTTGATACTTGGTACAAAGTTTGTTGGCAAGATGCAAAATGATGCATATAAACTTTCTCTTGTGACACAATCTGAAGTGATAAGGAATCACTTGTGTGTTTAATGATTCAGTAAATATCAATATGTAAAACTTTAATATGCCAAGATCATATATGTCAGATTTTAATTTTTTTGTCTCTAGAATCCTCTGTCTCCAATAACCAAAGTTGAGACTGTAAGTACAGTGGATGAAATGATCGCTGCTGGGTCTCTGGAAGGTACCATTACTATCTTCCAGCTTCCACGAGTACCTAGCAGACCAGCATCTACATCATCAGGTGATATGATTTGCATTTTATGAATTAGAAATATGTAGATATGTTAAAAAAGCTTATTAACCATTTTGAACAGAAATTCAGATAAGTAAAGCTTGTTAACACTTTTGAATATCTTAAGTTTGATGGGTCTTTGGTCTGACTGTTAAAGACTATTGACAAAAAATAAAAATAGAGGCAGTCCCCGGTTATCGGTGAGGGTTCTGTTCTCGGCAGGGTACCGATGAGCGAAAACCTCCATTAACCAAAACTGCAATTTATGGCGCCGATAACCGGTCAATGGCGCCTCTGTTAGGTATGTTATGGCACCATAACTCTATTATCGGCACCCTACAACTGAAACTTGGCCTGTTATGGCACCATAAATTGCCAATTTTGGGGGGCTTGACAAGTGCCATAAAACCGCATCGTCATTAACCGAGACCGCCGATAACAGGGGAACTGCCTGTAGTTCAAATTCTGTAATTTCCCCATTAGAAAGTGTCTCATTAACTACTGGTTTTCAAGTAATTTACAGTACAATACCTTACTTGAGAGCAAGAACCCATTGATGATGATCACATGAGATTTTTGCATGTTGCATGAGTATGTTTTGTTCAGTAAACAAAGCAACTATGGTGCTAACTATTTTTCTCATTACTGACGATATTTTAAAATTTGCATGAAAATATATGACTATTGTGTTATGTTGATTTTTGTTGGGGTTTTTGTAGAAGGAATTACATGTCTCACTGTATTCAAGATCTTGTTTCCTTTACTTGGAGAACGATAATTTCAGTCCAAAAAACTTAAGAAAGAACCACATCCTTGTGTAAGGTTTGAAATATATGTATTTTTTTTTTGCTTGTTTCAGATCCACGTGACTTTCGAGGCATGATTGTGCCTGAACCTGTCATAAAGCGTTTCACTGTTGGGAACTGTCACCGCTCAAGAATAACAAGTTTGACTTGGAGTCGTAATGGAATGTTACTTTTCTGTGGGGATGCCCAAGGGATAGTTTCTCAAATAGACATTAATTACCAAACAATGGAATGCACACCCAAGGAACTGCTGAAGGAGAGTAATACCATCATACAGCTGTCTTACACCAATAAGCTTCTGGCTATTGCCACTTTGGAACGAACAGTAATATATAATCTGAGTGACTGTTCATTACGACAGGTTGGCAAGAAACCGCGTAAGCAGGGAATGTTTGGATGTCTGTGGTCACCTCCAGCACCACTGGCTAATAGTGTGCTCTATGTTGCGAGACCTGGTATGAGAGTGTGGTCTTCCAATAATGAAGGTGAAGTTCAGCAGACTCACATCATCAAAGACCTACCAGATGATGGACAGATCCACTTGCTTGAACCATTCTCGGAGAAACCAAGAAAAGGAGAATATTATTCTTTTGGAATTCTTAGCGCCATTAAATCTTACTTGGTTGCATATAACCCACACTGGCTATTAATAGCAGATTTAGAACACTCTAAAATCTATAATTATTCAGGTCAGTTAGGCCGTATTACTGATATAGCCGTTTCAGAACGAGAGATATACGTTCTTGACGGGTCACGGCACATTACCTGCCTCAGCACAGAGCCTCCAGATATTGGAGAAAGGAAACCAATCATACCAGGTCCTAGTGCCTTTTTGGAGTCTGAGAATTTAAAGGAGCTCAAGTTTCGCTTAGTTTCACAGGGCTCTGATATTCTTGGTCAGATAGCTCGTCTCGGGAGTACAGTAGCAGCTAAAGTCACAGAACATGCAAAGCCCTCCATAGTGTCTGGGCAGAATATAACGAGTCTGTACCAAGATACTGAAGTTAAGCCAAGTGGGGAAAATCCTATGAGTAAATCATTCCATAAATCCCCAACATTCACCAATATATCTGATGGCAGAGAACACGGTCATCAAAGATCGTCTTCGTCGGGTCTCATTTCAGATCCACAGCAGAGGTCCTATTCTCCAGGTTTAATCCCTCCCAGGATGGTTCAGTCTGTTAGTAATTTCCTACCATCAATCCTTCCAACCCCATCCCTTGTGAAGACATTTGGATTAACACCACCTGTGGATAATGTAACAGTGCCTGTAAGTACATAGTACTGTTGCTGAGGTTTATTGTAAGGTTTTGAATATACACTATATTCAATCATTATATTTTTTTTTATTGCAATGGCATTGTGACAACTCATCCTCATATACTTCAAACTTGAAGGAGATTGGCAGCAGTTACCGCATTTTCTAGATCTTAACATTTTTCTGTAATGTATCTGGAGTTCACTCTATTTACATTATTTTAAGTTAATTTGTTCATATGTAGTTAACAGAGCCTTTTGGCAGCAAGATAATAACAATAGTAGTAGATTAAGCTGCCAACTGAGCTAACCACAGTTAGATAAAGCACACTTTCAGTTTATTAGATAAATTACTCCCCTCTTTAGATGGATTTGCACTACTTGATGTTTGTTGACTGCAGTTACATGTGATTTCCTAGCTATCTTTACATCCACAGAAATTGCATGAAATTAATTTCATTGATAAGCAATGCCTATATTACATTGCTTTCAAATAGGTTTATTAATCCTCACATTACTCATGGGAAGGTTGGTCCTTAACTAGTGGGTCCTGTTTATTTTATAACATTTATAAGTGTTGAGATCTGATGTCAGAAATTTTCAGATGATGTTTTGTTGTAGTTTACAATTTTTCAGTTCCTTTGTTTTTCTCTAGCGTATATGACTGTTATTAGGAGTATCCAAGAGCTAGTTTCTTTGGTAAATGATTGAATACAAATTATAGTTTTTTTGGTAAATGATTGAATACTACAATTATTTTTATCATGATGGGTAATAAATATCATTTGTTTTTATTACTATTTAATAATAGTCTTCTTCTTCCTAGCTTAAACCCATTTTTATATGGGGTCGCCATTACGAATGAGTCGTCTCCATCGATTTCTGTCTTGTGCCTCGTTCTCATTTATACCTTTCAATTCCATATCTTCCCTTACACAATCACGCCATCTCTTTCTTGGTCTTCCCTTCTCCCTTCTACCCCGCACTTCCATTTCCATCGTATGTCTTCCAACATGACGTTCCTCCCTTCGTAACAGGTGTCCATACCATCGAAGCCTTCCTTCCTGTATTTTCTTCGATATTTCAGCTACCTTTGTTGATCCTCTTATATACTCATTTCTAATCCTATCTTCCCTTGTTACTCCCGACATCCATCTCAACATTCTCATTTCTGCTACATCCATCTTCTTCTCCTCTGTTTTCCTCATACTTGCCGTTTCTGTTCCATATAACATTGCTGGTCTGACCACCGTCCTATGGAACTTTCCTTTCAATTTCAGAGGGACCTTCTTGTCACAGAGTACCCCTGATGCAGACCTCCAGTTATTCCATCCTGCCTGAATTCGGTGTCTCACCTCTTGGTCCATGCTTCCACTATCCTCCAATATGGACCCTAAGTACTTGAACTTCTGTACTTTCTTTATTTCTTCCCCACCCAATCTTATGCTACTTCCACCGTCCTCAGTAATACTAGAACACATATATTCGGTTTTTGATCTGCTTATTCTCATTCCTCTCTCCTCAAGTGCTGCTCTCCACCTCTCCAACCTCCCTCCAACTCCTCCTTCCCCTCTGAACACAACACAATGTCATCCGCGTATAATATGCACCATGGCACTGCTTCTCTAACATCCCTGGTCATTACATCCATCACGATGTTGAAGATGAATGGGCTAAGTGCTGACCCCTGGTGTAATCCAACTCCTATCTCAAATCATCCGTCTCACCAACACTACTCCTCACTCTAGTATACACATTCCTGTACATCTCCTGAATAACTCTGACATACTTTTCCGGCACCATCTTCTCCCTCAAACATCTCCATATTTCTTGCCTTGGCACTCTGTCATAGGCCTTTTCAAGGTCTATGAATACCAGATGCAGGTCTCGTTGTTTTTCTCTGAATTTCTCCATTAGCTGCCTTATGCAAAATATTCCATCCGTTGTGCCGCTTCCCTTCATAAATCCTAACTGTTCCTTCCCTATTCTAACTTCCTCTCTCAGCCTGCTATCTATGATTCTTTCCAAAATCTTCAACGTGTGAGACATTAGTTTTATACCTCTATAATTACTGCATTCCTGGACATCACCTTTACCTTTAAATATAGGTATCAATATGCTTTCCCGCCATTCTTCTGGTATCTTTTCCTGTTCGAATATTTTTACATCAGATCATACAAGATGTCTACCCCTTCCTCTCCTAAGGCTTTTCCAAACTTCGACTGGGATTAAGTCAGGTCCTGTTGCCTTCCCATTTCTCATTCTTTTTAAGGGCTCGTATCATTCATCCCTAGATATCCCCATTACCATTCCATGTTTACTTGTCCATCCTCTCTTACAAGTCTTTCATTTTCTTCATTTAGCAGTTGTTCGAAATACTCTTTCCATCTTTTCAGGATGTCTTCTTCCTTTTTTACGACAGTAACCATTCCTATCTTTCATTGCTTAATATGGGTGATGTCCGCTTTGTTCTTTTATTTCTTACTTTTGACAGTTTGCGCATCTTACTCAACCCTTCCTTGGTTTGGTTTCCAGTTCATTATAAACCTCTTCATATGCCCTTGCCTTAGCTTGAGCTACCACCCTTTTTACTTCTTTGTTTCTCTCTCTTAATCTCTCTCTGTCCTCCTGCAGCTGTGACTCTTCAAATCTCTTCTTTGCCTCCCTTTTACCTCTCACCACTTCCCCCACCTCTTCTTCCCACCACCAGCTCTCCTTTTCCTCCCATACTATTCCAGATGTTTCCCCTAGTATCTCCTTTCCATGTCTTCTAATCACTGATGCATTATGCCTCCACCATTCTCCCAACATCTTCAATTCCCAGATCAACCTCTCCCAGCACTCTTCTCCTGAACTCTCTCTTCTTATCATTATCCCTCCCTAAACAATTTTATACCACTTGATTTTCTTTACCCCATTCTTTTTCGTTTTCTTTTCTCTTTTCATCTTTAAATCCATACAAAGGAGCCTATGTTGGGGGGCCACGTGGTCACCTGGGATAACTTTACAATTCCTAACTTCCACCAGCCTTGATCTATTGTAAAGGAGGTAATCTATTTGTGTGCATCTACCGCCACTCCTGTATGTTATCAAGTGCTCCCTCTTCTTTTTGAAGAATGTGTTCACTATTGCCATATCAAAGGACACGGCAAAGTCTACTATACTCTCTCCTTCTGGGTTTCTCTCCCAATCCCATGTCCTCCATGCACACGTTCAATTACATCCTTTTCATTTCCGACATGTCCATTAAGTCTGCCCCACTACAGTCCTCTCCTGCTCTTCCAGTTCTTGCGTTACCTCACTCATTTCGTTCCAAAACGGCTCTTTTCTTCCTCTGTGCAGCCCACTTGTGGAGCATAAGCGCTAATGATGTTCATTGTTTCCCCTCCATAACATATCTTCACTCTCATAATGCGGTCATTCTTTCTACTCACTTCCGTCACTGCATTCTTCATTTCCCCCGACAACACTACTCCAACGCCATTCCTACCCTGCTCATTTGTATGCTGCATTAATGAAATTTATTGGTGTTTATTTCAGAAGAAACCACCACAGCAGCCAGAGTTTGAAGAAGTAGTTACCAGTGCCCAAATAGTGGCACAAGAGGGGAGTGACCTGGAACCATTAGTAATGCGGGACAAACCCAAGAAAAAAATAAGGAAAAAGCATGGTAGGCCTCCAAAGATATTACTTCTTTACATCTCTTGCTAGAGTTATAGTAGTATTTTAAGGAAAATGGATAATTTCATAATTTTGTGTATTTATCAGAAACTCATTGGAATTTTATTTTAAATTACAGTCAAACCTCAGTTTTCATTTAATTCTCATACGTTTCAGTTTTCTTAGACTTTTCTCTACAAAATTTTGTCTCGGTTATCGTATGTTTCCTTGGTTTTCGTACACTCGGAAACGCTCCAAACTTGTATCGAGCGCCCAAACAAAGCATACCATCTTCTGTCGTGACCCATTCTGCTTTTATGTTTTTTTGTTTTTGTTCTTTTTCATTTGAGTGCAACTGCTAAATAAGCCATCATGGGGACAAAGTAAGTTCCAAGTGCTAGCCCTTGTGTAAAAAAAACAGAAACACAATAGAATTTAAGAAAGAACTCATAGCAAAGTGTGGGAGGAAGATGCATGCTGATATCAGTGAGAAAATTACTACAACAAGCACTGCTGTTAGTGAATTTAAGGCTAGCAGAGGCTGGTATGAAAAATTCAGAAAATGAATGGGCATACATAATGTGCCTATTCAAGGATTAAAGATATATTTGCAAAGTAGAATGATGTAAGAAATTTTGTGGAGAATTATCATCCCAACAAAGAAGTTGTAATCCATGTCTCCAACATGTATAATGACAATGTCATGTTTCATTGTAGTTAAATTTTAAAGAAACACCAGAAAAAAAGTCTGGATAGTTTTGTTGTGTGACGGGTCCAGAAACTCTCAGGCTGGTCCTTGTGCCAGTAAAAAACAAAGAGAAGTAACCCCAGATAGGCCTTGATACCTGAAGTCCTTCCGTAGAGAGATTCCCCTTCCAAACAAGAACTTCTCCTCCCTCTCCCCTCCTCTTGATCTTCCATATGCTAACAAGTGTTTTCCATAAAGGTAAGAGTGATATTAAATGTTCATTTATTCATTTCATTAGTCATTTATATTTATTTCACATTGTTTTCTGTCTGTAAAACTGTTTACTCCTTATAGAATGTATTTTTTAAAAATATTTTTGGGAGTCTGGAATGCATTAATTGTATTTACATTATCCCTTATGGGAATTATTGTTTTGGTTTTCGTGGGGGGTTCTCAAACGTATTATGTACAAAAACCGAGGTTCCCTTGTATACGTATAATACTTTTTATACTGTGATTGAGAATTTTTGTACATTCAACTTTCCTGTCAGATATATACTTAGCTATTAGACTCCGTTGTCCCCGACAGAAATTCAAATTTTGCGGCACACGCTACAGGTAGGTTAGGTGATCTACCCTCCCGCCGCTGGGTGGCGGGACTAGGAACCATTCCCGTTTTCTAATCAGATTTTCTCTGTCGCTGGTTCCAACAACTCTTGTTGTTGGTTCCTTCTGATTTGGATTTCGTTTTTTGCTTGCTGTGGATCTTTTGGCTGTCTTTTGGTGACGTATTGGATCGTTGGCTTGGCATACGCTTTATTAACTTTTTATGTTTCTCTAATGCGTCAGTCGTTAGTACTGTTGTTAGAATATGTGAAATGAATGTGTGATGTTAGACTACTGAAGGGTTTGGTAGATCCTCGCACTGTAGACTACAGTAATTTAATTTTTGTTTTTCATAAGGAACTACCGCTCTTTTGTAAAACGGTCTTTTATACGTATTGTATGCAGTTACTGAATGACAGTCATTATTACGAAACATTCGAGATGATGAAAATCCTTATGAGAATCTTCTTTGTTGAAGTTTGTTGTGTAGTTCTATAGATCACTTACTGTTTTGTCTATTAATAATCCCTGTTCTGAATGTGAGATTTTGAATGAGGAAGAGGTTACTTTCTTCTTTTTTGAGAAAGTTAGAGAAGAACAGTTAGGAAAGCTTCGTCTAGTAACTCCAGAATTCTCGTACTAATGAGCTGGTTGAGGAGGCTTTAGAACCTAACCCTAATGTAGTTGTTGCAACCTCTCCTCCATTTTCAGCCCCTTCTCCCTTCTTCGAACCTGCGTATTTGTCTTCGAGATGAAGCGCCTCAGCAGAGTGGTTGGTTGGTCCCGTGGCTGAATAACCACTGGTTCCATGCAATGTATAAGTACCATTCTAACTATCTCACGAAGTGAGCTTGATTTGTACTTTTCTGGCATGAAACAAGATTCGCAAGATGGAATTGCATTTGCTTGCAATGGAAGGTAAGAGTGCTGTGGGAAGTTTTTTGTGCAGTGTTCCCAGTGTAGTGGAGGGGGCGTCTGATTGGCTCCGCAACGCTCCCAGGTCTAGACCTCTTCCAAACTCCCAGGCCCGGGGAGGAGGAATGTCGAAAAACATAAGGAGGTTGTGGAGAATCCCCACCGGTCAGGCGTCCCTTCGGCAGGCTCTGTTGTCTCGACCCAGACTGCCATGGATCGCCACAGAAAAGGCATCCTGAGGAAGTGCTTTTCTTCTTCCGAGTCGGCGCCAGCCTGGCTCGCGGTCAGCCGCAAGGCGCCAGCCAGCCGCAAGGCGCCAGCCAGCCGCAAGGCGCCAGCCAGCCGCAAGGCGTCAGCCAGCCGCGAGGCTCCAGCAGCCGCAAGGCGCCAGCCAGGCGCGCAGCGCTGCCCACCCGCGAGGCTCCAGCCAGGCGCTCGTCTCAGGAGTCGCCTTTTTTGATAGGAAGATTGCCTTTCCCCCGAAGGAGACCAAGAGAAGTCCACTAAGCGGGTCCTTCTGGACCTCCAGGAGCAACTTTCTACGTTGATGGGCACTCTGGTTAAGGACCCTCCTCGCAAGAAGGACATCGCGCTTCCGACCAAGAGCTCTGAGCTCCCCCCTCGCAAGAGACGTGCCTTCAGGACAGAAGCCCTTCACCGAGAAGTTCCAGGCGCCTCTCCCCTGTTAGGCGCTCTTCTCCAGTTAGCCGCTTCTCTTCTAACAAGCGGGCGCCTCTTGACAGGCGCTCCTCTCCTAGCAGGCGCTTTTGCGCCTACCAGGCGCTCTTCTCAAGCAGGCGCCTTACTCCTGGTGGGCACCCTTCTTCGGAGAAACGCCTCTTCTACGTTCAGGACTGCGCTGCCGAGTGGAGACCTTCGGGTCCTACCTGCCTTAAGCCCAATCATTGAGGAGGGATCCTGCCTCTTAACACTCAAGCGAAACCTCGGTCCAAGATGAGCTAAACGAGAATCTCCGATAATTTTTACCTCGAAATTCGAGAACACCGCCAAATGCTCGAATTCCTGGATTAGGTTCGGTCATGTAAGCAGGTTGGCCCCATTGACAAGATCCTAGAAGTTCTGTCATGTAAGTGGATAAGCCTCCATTGACAAGATCCAAAAGGCTTGTCACGTAAGTGGGCTAGTCCCCATTGACAAAGATCCTATGAGGTTCTGTCGCGTAAGCGGGTAAGCCCCCATTGACAAGATCCAGAAGAACTCTCAGTCATAGGTCACCACCTCGCTGAGGCTCTACAGGCAGAGCAGACTCATAGACAATGTCCATGAAGTCTTCTGCCCAATAAGATATGAAGCTTGAACTGTCGTCTTCAGTACTCTATTCACAATTGAAGCTTTCCTTCGGGAAAGACTTCTCCTTCATTCTCTTGACTAGAGAACGAAGGCGGTCGATCTCTAATCCTTACTCTCATTCCTCGTAGGGAAAAGAATGTAGGATGGAGGTAGTTGTACAGAAACCTACAAAAATACTATGTATTTTACCTTCGCGACATGATTCTGTTAAGCAGTTGAATTGTCCGGGTGTAGGCGCATACCGTAGTTAGCTCTACGGATGGCAACCGAGACAACGAGTATCCTAATTGAACTGCTAATCGGGGCTCCCTGCAACCTCCCACGAGTTACCAGTTTCGATTTTAGATACTTATGGTATTGTCACGACAACACCAACTCAGCTTTTGTATTTACTGAAATCCGTTTCGCTTAAATATAATTGCTCGAGCGTATTTTTATGCTCGATGGTTCTAGCTGAACGCATTTCCTTTGTGGAATGGATTACATGGCAACTCAGGATGATGAGTCGGTGAGAGCTAACGGTGTATGAGTCTGCTGTCTCTGCGAGAACAGCTCAGTACCAGCTGGCTCTCCGTGATGCACGGTCGGTTGCTTCTCTCTCCCCTGCAATGATTGGCTGCCAAACCATATCTCTGCCCAACAATCACAGACTTAGGTCTCTGATTAACGGGGATTCTCGCATACATGAATGACCATCTACTGCTGTGATGCTCGGTTTCATCGCCTTCGACATTGTGAGAAATTTTCAACAGAGATATTTCTTGGACTCTTTCTTTTTTCTGTTTACTGCACGGTAGCAGAAGTCTGTACTAGTCTACCGCTGGATCGCACTGCGATAATCGATAATGCGGAATGTTTTTTCTTCAGACATCGGAGTTTGTCTTCAAAATATCTCGTATTCGTAGGTGTGTAATGGTTCATTGTTCACCC
>NC_087209.1:4507788-4582923 GCF_015104395.2 Macrobrachium nipponense | reverse complement strand
TCCTACACGTGTGTTGGGCTAGTCTGCAGGCGCAGATTACGGCTCTGGCTGACTCCTTGATTTGACTTCTGGTCGTAGGAAGGACGTCTCGCTCCCGGTAAAGAAGTCCAGGCGCTCTTCTCCAGGCTTACGCTATTCGTCAGTAACCGCCCTCTCTCCAGGAGTGGATCGTAGTACGAGGCGCTCTTCAAAGGACAGGCGCTCTCCTGCGGACATCGTTTCTCCGTCGGACAAGGGGCATGCTTCCCGTAGACGAGCCTCTCCTGACAGGCGCTCGTCTCGAGACAGGATCTCTCCCGCTGGCAGACGCCAGGAGCCTGGTAGGCGTTTTTCTCATGGTAGCCGCTCTCCTTCAGGCTTTCGCTCTCCTGTGACCAGACGCCCTTTGGTAGACAGGCGCTCTTCTCCTGTCAGCCGCCCTTCGCTTAGCAGGCACCAAGAGCCTGGTAGGCGCTCTTCTCCTTCAAGGCGCTCTTCTCCCGATTTTCGCTCTCCTCGAGGTTTAGGCGCCGGGAATCTGTCAGACGCTTCTCGCCTGGTAGGCGCTCGTCGCCAGAGATTCGCTCTCCTCGCAGCAGGCGCCAAGAGCCTGATAATCGCTTCTTCCCGCATGACAGGCGCTCTTTCGCCAGGCAGCCGCTCTCCTTTAGACAGGCGCCAGGAGCTGATAGACGCTTTTCGCCTAATAGGCGCATCTTCGCCTTGATAGGCGCTCTTCGCCAGATTTTCGCCCTGCGTTGTTAGCCAAGAGCCTAGAATACGCCCTCATCCTGACAAGAAGGAGTTTTCAGGCAGAAGCTCAACGGAAGTTATAACTTCCCCGGTTAGATGTCAGAGTTTCTTCCAGACGTTCTTCCAAGGATGGGACTCTCGGCTGAGGACAAGACAGCCTTTCATCGTAAGGATCGTGAAGGATCTTCGCGGAAGCCAAGAACAGGATCCCTCGGAAGAAGAAATTCCTAAAGATTCCTCCGTTTCTTCATACAAGCGTTTGACGGACCTGTTGCTTCAGGAATTTGGAGATGCCCTTTCTCCTGTCGCCCCGCCCTCGCCTCTTTCGTTATTTTCGACTTCGAAAACTTCGAAGGTTTCATCCTGTGTCAGGATGAAGCCTGCAATCTCTATGAAGAAGGCGCTTAGAGGTTTTGGTGAGTGGCTTCTTTTGAAGGAAGAGAAAGGGAAGACGGTGTTCTCTTTCCCTCCTTCTAAGCTTACTGGGAAACTAGGATTCTGGTATGAATCGGGAGAACCCTTGGGCCTCGTTCTTCCATCCTCAGCAGACTCTGACTTCTCTTCACTGGTGGATTCCTCTCAACGCTCTGCCCTCATGTCTGCAAGACGACATGGGGGATGAATGAGCTTGACCACCTGTTGAAGGGAATGTTCCGAGTCCTGGAGGTGTTTAACTTCCTAGACTGGTCGGTCTTTGGGCGTTTTGGCCAAGAAGACGCAGACCCCGGATTCCATTTCTCCTGAGGATCTTATCAGTGTTCTCACGTGTATGGACAAGGCAGTGAGGGATGGATCGAGTGAAGTAGCTTCACTTTTCGGAGCGGGAGTGATCAAGAAGCTATCTGTGTACTGTTCTTCCTGACGAAATCAGTATCGCATGCTCAGAGAGCCTCTCTCCTGTATTCTCAGCTCTCTCCTCAACTCTTCCCTAAGAAGATCGTTCAGGATGTTTCTTGTGCCCTTTCAGCTAAGGCTACACAGGACATGCTAGCCCAGTCTACCAGGAAGCCTCACTCTTCTTTCCAAGCTAAAACCAAGAGAGAGACTCCAGTTAGGCAGGAGCCCTTTCGAGGAGTCCCTCCTGCCAGAGCTTCTTCCTCTAGAGGATCTAGACCCACTAAACGAGGGAGACCTTCTCTAGATCCATCAGAGGGAAGAAGTAGGATTCAAGTCCTCCAGACATCAGTGGGTGCCAGACTTCTGAAGTTTGCCGACGTCTGGGCCCAGAAAGGGGCGGACAACTGGTCACTCTCGATTCCGCAAAGTCCCGCAAAGCTACCATCATTCCCTTCAGTTATCACGACCTCCGTTGACGACGACTCCGAGAGTTGGTAGCAGTACAAGGGACCCATCATGAATCAAGCCCTCTCTCTAGCAGTAGATCTTATGCTGGAGAAGGAGGCGATAGAACTAGTGAAAGATCCTCATTCTGCTGGGTTTTACAACAGACTGTTCCTAGTTCCCAAGAGTCAGGAGGCATGGAGACCGGTTCTGGATGTAAGCGCCCTGAATGTCTTCGTAGAAAAAAGGAAGTTCGCCCATGGAGACAACTTCTTCAGTGTTGGCGGCTCTTCGTCCAGGGGACTGGATGGTGTCCCTAGATCTTCAGACGCTTACTTCCATGTGCCTATCCATCCTTCTTCACGGAAGTTTCTGAGATTCATGATGGGAGGGAAGATCTTCCAATTCAGGGCCTTGTGCTTCGGCCCTTTCGACAGCCCTCAAGTTTTCACGGGTTTAATGAAGAATGTAGCGCAAGTGGCTACATTTGGAGGGGAATGAGTGAGACTGTCTCTCTATCTAGACGATTGGCTGATCAGAGCAAGCTCACAGAAAGATGTCTGGAGGACCTACAAAAGACACTGACTTTAGCAAAGTTCGTTGGGGCTTCTGGTGAACTTCCAGAAGTCCACAATTAATCCCCAGTCAAGAGCTGATATATCTGGGGATTCGGATGGTTTCTCCGGATTTTCGGGCATATCCGTCACCAGAGAGGATTGCTCGTTGCCAGGAGAAAACTAACGACCTTCCTAGAGAAAGATGCATGCACAGCGAGGGAGTGGATGAGTCTGTTGGGGACACTTTCCTCGCTGGAGCAATTCGTTTCTCTAGGAAGGTTGCATCTCAGACCTCTCCAATTCTTCCTTTACCGGAACTGGAGGTGTCTCTCTCTAGACCTGGAATTCTCCTTCAGGATATCAAAAGCAATCAAGAAGGACCTTCTGTGGTGGACAGATCCTCTCCGATTTGCAGAAGGTCTGTCTCTGTACATGCCAAACCCGAACCAAGTATTGTTTTCCCGACGCGTCGGAGACGGGTTGGGATGCGACCCTAGGGTCAAGAGAAGTGTCAGGCACCTGGGAGGGGGAACAGGTGTCCTGGCACATCAACAACAAAGAGTTGATGGCAGTGTGGTTGGCGTTAAAAGCCTTCGAGCCCCACGTCCGAAATGCTATAGTTCAGGTCAACTCGGGGACAAACACCACAGCCTTGGCTTACATAAGAAAGCAGGGGGGACACACTCTTTCTCCCTGTACGAAACAGCGAAGGACTTGCTGTTTGTGGTCAGGCAAGGAAGATCGTTCTCCTCACCAGGTTCGTACAGGGAGAAAGGAATGTCAGAGCCGATCTCCTGAGCAGGAGGAATCAAGTGCTCCCTCGGAGTGGACTCTGCACTCAGAAGTTTGCCAGGACCTGTGGAGGTTATGGGGCAGACCTCATATCGACCTTTTTTGCGACAGCAAAGAACAAGAGAATAGACCTCTACTGTCCCCGATCTCGGACCCAGGAGCAGTGTCAGTTGATGCTTTCCTTCTAGACTGGAGAGGTCTGGACGTCTATGCTTTTCCTCATTCAAGATTCTGAGTCAAACACTCAGAAAGTTTGCGGCCTCGGAAGCGACAAGGATGACGCTGGTAGCTCCATTCTGGCCGGCCCAAGATTGGTTCACAGAGGTACTGGAATGGCTAGTGGACTTTCCAAGAGCTCTTCCACAAAGAGTAGATCTGCTCAGACAACCCCACTTCGACAGGTATCACAGAAACCTCCCCGCTCTCAATCTGACTGGCTTTCGACTGTCAAAAGTCTTGTCAGAGCGAAGGGGTTTTCAGCTAAGGCAGCGAAGGCTATCGCATCAGCTAGAAGGCCCTCTACCTTTAGTGGTCTACCAGTCGAAGTGGGACGTCTTTCGCCGTTGGTGCAGGAAAACCAGAAGCTTTCCTCTTCCAGTACCTCTGTGACCCAAATCGCAGATTTCCTGGTTTTCTCAGGGAAAAATGCGGTCTTGCAGTTTCGACCATCAAAGGAAATCGGAGCATGTTAGCAGCTGTGTTTAGTTTGGCACAGGAATTTAGATATCTCCAACAACAAAGATCACATGATCTGCTAAGATCTTTTGAAAACTTGCAAGAAACCCTTGTCTCAAAATTCCGAGCTGGAACCTGGATGTGGTTCTTCGTTTCTGAGGTCCTCGAAGTTCGAACCTCCCCAGTCATCTTCTTTCAAGGATCTTACGAAAGAAGGCTCTGTTTCTTTTGGCTTTAGCATCTGCCAAAAGAGTTAGTGAGCTTCATGCTCTAGAAGGAAGGGTAGGTTTCAAAGGAGATTCGTGATTTGTTCCTTCCTTCCTTCTTTTCTAGCTAAGAACGAGAACCCCTCAAATCCTTGGCCAAGGAGTTTTGAGGTTCCAGGCTTAGCTCCCTGGTAGGGGAAGAGCCAGAAAGAACTCTTTGCCCTGTAAGGACTTTAAGATACTACCTCCAGCGAAGAAGTCTCTTAAGGGCATTAAGGACAGACTTTGGTGCTCTGTAAAGGATCCCAGTAGACCATTGTCTAAAAATGCTTTGTCCTTCTTTATTAGAAGCCTCGTGAAGGAAGCACATTTGGCTTGCGGTGAGGATCAATTCAAGCTTTTGAAAGTCAAGGCTCACGAGGTAAGAGCCATTGCGACGTCCTTGCTTTCAACAAGAATATGTCACTCCAGAATCTGATGAAAGCAACATTCTGGAGATGCAATTCAGTATTCGCGAACCACTACCTTAGAGACGTCAAGATTACTTACGAGAAGTGCTTCGCGTTAGGCCCGTATGTATCGGGCGGATTCGGTGCTGGGGCAGGGAGCTGAAGCATATCCTTTGTAAATTTTTTCCCCTATTGTTGTGTTGTGTTTTTATGGTTGTTTGAAGAGGATGCGGGTAGGCATCTCTTTCTATTCGTATTGCTAACATTAGAATGGTTAGGTGATCTGTTTGTGCTAGAGCTCCCTGCATTGGTAGTGGTCAGGCTCTGTCATTTAAGAGGGCGAATCCCATTGACATGATCCGACTTGGATTCTACTGAGTAAGTGGATATCAAATCCCTTCGTAGACCCAAAGAGTCTTTTCAGCTGTAGGTCACGCCCATCGCTGTAGCTCTTCAGGCTTTGCAGACTAATAGACAGTAACTATGAAGTCTTCAGCCTTATCAGGTAAGAACCAAGGTTTGTTAGTATCCTACAACAGATGTTGTTTCCCCTTTTTCCTTGTTACCTCTGTTTTTCTTTTCCTCCACCACCAAGTGTCAATCAGCTAAGTTATAATCTGGCAGGAAAGTTCATGTACAAAAATGATATTGTTATTTTACAATAAAGTTTTGTACATACTTACCTGGCAGATATATACGATTGATGGCCCTCCCAGCCTCCCCTCAGGAGACAGGTGGAAGAAAAATTATGACTGGAAAGGGGGATTGGTTCATACACCTGCCACCCAGCGGCGGGTGGGGTAGATCACCTGACCTACCTGTCGCATTTGCCGCGAGTTTGAATTCTGTCGTGACGTCAGAGACGTAAGCTAAGTATATCTGCCAGGTAAGTATGTACAAAACTTTATTTTGAAAATCAACAATATCATTTTTCCATGGTCAACTCTTGGGATTGTAAGAAAAAATGCGATTATTTGATTTGGAGCGCCACACCCAAATGAATCGGGTAAGCCTAGCACGCCAAACAATAGTATTTACAAAATGAGGTCGGAGCTCTCTGGGAGGCTGTTTTGGTCCACCACGTTTGTTTGATCGCATATCTGCCAAATTTATAACAACAACAGAGATAAAACCATTTCTCCATTACAGATATCAAATATTATCTTTTCCGTTGCGCAGAATTCTAAATAAATTACGTAGGTTCACGATTGATAAAGGTTTTTTTTATGCAATAACAAGAAACAGAGTCAGATATTCTATCAACAGGGCATCTCATTTTAGTGCTGTTGCGAATATTTTCAACCAGTTCCACGTGCGTTTAAATCCATACTGACTGTACAGTCTGGAGGCATTTCTCCCTTCTACACATATCTTGATTTCTTAAATATCATAAGGTTATAGAATTTGAGAAGTTGGTGAGCAAGGAAATATGAAACTAAAGCATAACAGTAAGTTTTGACGACGTGAGAAAGAACAAACAATCGTATACAGACAGACTCTCTCTCTCACTCTCTCTCTCTCTCTCTCTCTCTCTCTCTCTCTCTCTCTCTCTCTCTCTCAGAAAAAATAATAGATAGGAAACAATGACTGAATATTGCTTGAATGCGATATGGCAAAAGTTTTGGCCTGACTGAAGAGTGAGTGACTTTGACACCGGACTTACAAGTTATTCCTGTCATCTCACAGCCATAGATAGACATCAACTTCACAGCCGAGAAGGGCAATCGTATACGAAATAATAGGTATGGAAAATGCGAAATGCGGGCCTATGTTGTCCCATATAAAAAGCTCTCCTGCTCGGACAGCTGTAAGATTTAGGAGGAGAGAGAGAGAGAGAGAGAGGAGAGAGATAGGAGGAGAAGAGAGAAGAAGAGAGAGAGACGAAGAGAGAGAGAGAGAGAGAGAGAGAGAGAGGCCAAATAGGAGGAGATTAAAGTACCTGGGAAGGAAAAACCCTTATAATCTTATAATTATAGCCTTGGGGTTTGTCTCAAGGACATTCAAAAGGTCTGTCACACACGGGCAGTTGATGTTTTTGTAAAATTAGAATAAGGGCAGATCTTTAAAAGCCACGCCAGAGAGCTCGCCACGGTGACAAGACTATGCCTTCCATATGAATTGACGATGTCCTATACGAAGATGCAGGAGATGAGGATGAAATGATCAAAGATCTGGAAGATGACGAATATGATGACTGCCTTGATGGCAAAGAATTCAGAGCAGTATTTGATGATACGGACACGAAGAGCGACTTTGGAGGATTTTAGTTTATTAATTTTATGCAATTTTTTTTACTTTAATAAATTTTCACTTACCTGCGTATCCTAAAAGGAAAATAATAGTTCAAGTAACAAATGTTTCTTTTACTGAGTAAAACAAAAAGTAAAAAATCCTTCGGTGTTGTGCCTTAACTGATTTGGAAATTATAGATGGTTAGTCTAGAACAGTTAAACATGTTGTATAAACCAAAATAATGCAAATGGCGCACGATCGCTCTTTTGTATTTTAAAATACAATAGTAATATGAGAATGCATACAATATTATTGGATATAGTGAAGTACAAGTAAAACATAACTTTTTAAAAGATCTACAGTTTTCCTCCGGTAGCAACTATCGCGATCTGCCGATTTGGGAAAGCATAGACGGTACGCTAATTTTATACCGCGTGTATGATGCGACCCCTTTAAAATTAGCTTCAAAATTAGGTTTCAAAAGTCGCATAATATGCGAGTATATACGGTATATGTTTTTGATGGTCTCTTGGCATAACCCTTCAAAGGCGATGGTCACGTGACTTGCTCGGATTCTTGGACAACTTACCTTGTCGATACCGAACGCAGTCACTCAGCAGCTGTCAGAGCGCCTGGGTCAGTTACGAACTACGGTGTAGATTTAGTTCGAGTGTACCAAGAACTTCGCTGCGGACACCTTCCCGTGCCTGAAGGGGTAAAAAGGAGCTGAGTTGGTGGTTTTCCCCACTCAGAATGAACAAGGGCTTGTCTCTTCTAAAAGCCGGAACCGCACCTAGTGGTGTTCTCAGAAGCCTCAGAGTCGGGATGGGGAGCAACACTAGGGGCGAAAGAAGTGTCAGGCACCTGGAAGGGGGACCAGGTGAACTGGCACATCAACAAGAAGGAGTTGAATACAGTCTTCCTGGCCCTGAGGAGTTTCGAACCAGAAGTCAGAGGCTCAGTGGTCCAGGTCAACTCGGACAACACCACGGCTCTGGCATATATAAGGAAACAGGGAGGACTCATTACGTCTCCCTGTATGAAACAGCAAGAGAGCGGTTGCTGTGGGCAGAGGAGAGAGAAATTACACTTCTCACCAGATTTGTTCAGGGAGAGAAGAACGTAAGGGCGGACCTGCTGAGCAGGAGAAATCAAGTCCTCCCCACAGAATGGACTCTCCATCAAGACATTTGCCAGATGTTGTGGAACCTTTGGGGGCAGACCACACATAGACCTTTTTTGCCACGAATTAGAACAAGAGACTGGACAACTTTTGCTCCTCCATTTCGGATCCAAGAGCAATAACGGTAGACGCACTCCTTCTAGACTGGACAGGGATAGACGGCTACGCGTTTCCCCCATTCAAGATTTTGGGGGAAGTATTGTGAAAGTTCGTCCCCTCAACAGGAATGAAACTAACTCTGGTCGCTCCCTTTTGGCCAGCTCAGGAATGGTTCACAGAGGTACTGGAATGGACGGTGGACTTCCCCAGATCTCTTCCACTCAGGAGAGATCTGGTCAGACAACCCCACTTCGACAGGTTTCTCTAAAACCTCCCCGCTCTCTGCCTGACTACCTTCAGACTATCGAGAGATTTGTCAGAGCGGTAGGCTTTTCGCGCAAGGCTGCCAGCTCGATCGCCAGAGCCCGCAGGTCATCAACCTTGCGAGTCTACCAGTCGAAGTGGGAAGTGTTTCGGAGATGGTGCAGGACGAAGAAGTTGTCCTCATCCAGTACCTCTGTGACCATAATTGCTGACTTCCTTCTCTTTTTAAGAGAAATATGCAGCTTAGCTGTATCTACGATTAAAGGTTATTGTAGCATGCTATCCGCGGTGTTCAGGAACAGAGACATGAATATCGCGGAGGATAAGATCTGCATGATCTTATCAGATCTTTTGAGATGACTAAGAATTAGCACTCTAGACCGCCTAGTTGGAACTTAGATGTGGTTCTCAAGTTCCTAGTATCCGACAAGTCCTTCAGGGACCTGACTAGAAAGTCTCTGTTTCTTTTAGCGTTGGCAACTACTAGAAGAGTTAGTGAGCTTCAGGCTCTGGATGCTAGAGTAGGGTTTAAAGGAGAGTTGGCATTCTGCTCTTTTAAACCTTGGTTCTTAGCGAAGAACGAGAATCCCTCCTAACCCTGGCCTTGAAGTTTTGAGGTCAAAAGGCTCTCACCCTTAGTAGGAAGAGAGATAGAGAGATCCCTGTGCCCTGTCAGGACCCTTAAATTCTACCTGGAAAGAGAAAAAAAGAAGATTAAGGGCAACCTAAAGAGTCTCTGGTGTTCTGTCAGAGATCCAAGAAGACCCATTTCTAAGAATGCTCTGGTGTTCTTTATGAGGAGCGTCATAACAGTGGCGCATGCGACGTGCGATGATGATCAGTTTAAACTCCTTAGAGTTAAAGCACATGAAGTAAGGGCCATTGCGACATCTCTGGCATTTCAGAAGAATATGTCGCTGAACAATATTGTAGCCTCTACATACTGGAGATGCAACTCAGTGTTTACTTCTCTCTACTTGATCGACGTGAGAGTGACTTACGATAAGTTCTTCTCGTTGGGGCCCTACGTATCTGCAGTTTCAGTGCTGGGACAGGGAGCTGAGACTAATCCTTGTTAGTTTAGTTTAATTTTATTTTTAGTTTGGTGTTGTGTTTTTATATTTGTTTGAAAGAGGGTTAAGTGGTAACTCCTTTCAATTGTTAGCTCTAACACGGGTTAGAGTTGGTCAGGTGGTCGGGATTGGTTTTGTGCTCCTTGACAGTGCCAGAGGCAAAAGTTTTGTCATGTAAGTGGGTTAGCCCCATGGACAAAGATCCTAACAAGCTTCTGTCATGTAAGTGGGTAAGCCCCCATTGACAAGATCCAGAAGAGCTCTCAGTCATAGGTCACTACCTCGCTGAAGCTCTTGAGGCAAAGCAGACTCATAGACAGTATCCATGAAGTCTTCTGCCCAATCAGGTAGGAACCAAGGTCTTTGACCTACAACATGTGTTGTTTCCTGTTTCTATTTTTATTATTTAGCTGTTTCTTACCTGCCACCAAGGGTGCCAATCAGCTAAGTATATATCTGACAGGGAAGTTGAATGTACAAAAATGATATTGTTATGTTACAATAAAGTTTTGTACATACTTATCTGGCAGATATATACGATTAATGGCCCGCCCAGCCTCCCCTCAGGAGACAGGTGGAAGAGAAAATCTGATTAGAAAACGGGAATGGTTCCTAGTCCTGCCACCCAGCGGCGGGAGGGTAGATCACCTGACCTACCTGTACCGTGTGCCACGAAATTTGAATTTCTGTCGGGGACGACAGAGTCTATAGCTAAGTATATATCTGCCAGGTAAGTATGTACAAAACTTTATTGTAACATAACAATATCATGCTTATGTTATTGCTCTTCAAACATGGAAAAGTTATTGCTGAAAGATGGCATGAATCTAAAAACAGGCAAATTTATGCTTAGCTTTTTTTCCATTGAGTTTGGTGTTGTGGAACAGTATTTGGTTTTTGTATATTGATTTATTATTTTGAAGCCCCACAGTGGATGTCAAAACAAAAGAAAGTAATTTTATATAAATTCATAATTTTCTTGCAGTTTTCCTCAAATGAAGAATGGTATTTGTCTGTGTGTATTTGTCTAACAAAGGCTAGTTCAGAGTTTTGAATAATTATATTGTATTTATTATATTTATTAGTGATAACATTTTATTATAAAAAATATCATGTTTACTTATTTTACTGATGTAAATATGCATTGTTCTAAAGTACATATGTGTAAACAGAATGGATAATCACTAAAATCAATCACTTGAGAAATAACATAGCAAGTATGTATTGATAAAATGACTGCACAATGACAAGTAACACAAATTGTATTTATATGTCTGACTTTGAGTCTGAATTCACTTCTCACTAATAAACTTGGCCAACAGCCTACATGAGAACTGGAATTATTAAAGAATTATAATAAGCCAAATCTGCTTCAGAGAATTTATTGTAGATTAGTATCCTGGTACATCATACATTTAAACTTGACGACATTCATGGGATGCAAACAGGCTTATACATACCAGAATTAATGGTTTGTATGGGAAAAATTTGTTGTAAGCTGTAAAAATATTTGTTCTAGTCATTATGACTAAGCTGTGTTCTTTTTATTTGTGTTTTAGCATAGCAGTTTTAAGTCCTGAGAATTCTCCTCAGTGATTTGGATTTCATCTTTCAGAAACCTCATCTCCAATGAATGTGGATAGCAACGCCAAGCACAAACAGGGTGATTTAAATGTACTGAACAGTAATGTCTCGACATCCTCTTCCCCATCCTGTGCCACTCCCCAGAGCTCTACCTCTACAGAGAAGAGCAGCCCTGGGAATGAACTTTTAGAGGAAGTTAGAAGGCAGTTGAATTGCAAAACAGACGATGGTTTTCTGTCAGACAGATCAGATGTAGCAGATGAGGGAGGTTATGGTACAAAAGCAGAGCATTGTCAGTTTGAAGGTATCAATGACTTTGAAGGGTTTGGTCCACAGAATGTTGACACAAGGACTTATGAAGACTTTAAAAGTGATATAGAGAAAAAGGAAAGTTTACTAGCAGAAATTCTTGATCTCAGTTGTTTGAAAATGGACCATGAGGCCAAGTCTGTGGACGAGAAAAAAAGTGATGAGGGAAGTCATGTCACGTTTGATAGAGAACACAGTTTGGAGAGTACAGGGTGTTCAACACCAAGTACTTTGAAAGAGCAGAGTCCATTACCTGATAGTGCCTCTAATGACTTTTTAGAACAATATTATCGTAACAATGCCACTTTTACTTCATCTGAAAGTGTTGTGGAAGCAACTTCTGAAAAAAAAGAAAGTTCAAATGAGAGTAACTCAGGCAATTGCTCTTTGGCAAGTAATGATGGATGTGAACGTCTGGGAAGCAATTTCAGTGAAGATCGTTTGAGCTGCTTAAGCTATGGCCCTCCCTCAGGCAGCAGTTTGGTTTCCCTGCCAGGCAACAGAATACCGTCCATTGAGGGGCAAGATCCGTATCTGAACGAATCCAGTGCTATGTTTATTGTGACTGACTCTTCGGAGATTGCCGACATTAGTTGGTCATATTCTTTGGCACATGATTCTCATCAGTATGACCAAGAGGAAATGCCTGGTGGCTGGGTCAAACATAAACTTCCAAGTAATGTGATAAGTTTTAGTGTATCTGAAAAAATGGTAGCATTTCTGGACAGTTACGGTTGTCTTTTCTGTAAACAAACCAGCTCCGACAGCAGCTGGAAAAAATATAAATTGGCAGCCAGAGCTACTCACATAGCACAGTCCCCAAGTGGTTCTGTTATGTGGGTTCTATATGGAACGAATGCTTACACAGTTCAGATACCAAGCTTGGATGCCTTACCAACAGCAAAAATGACTCTTGCAGCAAGAAATGTATTGCAGTTAAGTGTAGATGAAGAACTTACATGGTATATCAGAGGAGATTATCAGGTATGATTTGGGTAATTAATAATTTCCTCATACCTTTTCTCAAGTAATCTGCTCTAAATTGAATTTTCCTGAGGATTTCAAAGGAGCCCTTGTTACTATTTTTGCATTTTGGGTGCACTTGCAAAAACACAGTTGGAATGCATCATCAAATGTACAAATTTTACAGTTAACATTAGGAGACATGATATTAAAACTTGCTGTTATTGCTGATTTTTCATCATATGTTCTTCTATAAGTATATTTTGTTTAATTGAATGACAATTCTTATCAGGTATGTGTGTTACCAACTGCAGGAGGTAAAGGACCAAGCATCGTATCTTGTGAGGATTTCCGATTAATCAGAGTTGTCAGTTATGCCAAAGTAGTTTGGGGTCTCACTGACAAAGGGCAGGTTGTATTCAGGTTTGTAGAACATTTATCTTAGTTTTAAATTCTTCAGTGCAGCTATCGTGATGATGCAATAATATTCTCTTGTTTGTATGTGATACAGTATTTTCATACATTCAACTTCCCTGTCAGATATATACTTAGCTATAGACTCCGTCGTCCCCGATAGAAATTCGAATTTCGCGGCACACACTACAGGTAGGTAGGTCAGGTGATCTACTGGCCTGCCGCTGGGTGGCAGGAATAGGAACTATTACCTTCTAAGGACAGATTTTTCTCTATCGTTTGGACTGTAAACATACGTTTACGGTTCCTCCTGATTTGATTTTCGTGTTTCATTGCCATCGATCTTCTGGGCTGTCTTTTGCAGGGAAGTACTGGGTCTTTGGTTCGACTTACGCTTTTATTAACTTTTTAATGAATTTCGCTTCGAAATTTCGAAGAAAATACTAAGTGAAACTACCGAAATCATCGGTAGACACTCACATAGTTTGCCATAAAGAGAATTATTAATATTTATTCATTATTACATGTAATAAAGGTTACAACTTTATTAAGGAAATATTAAACTCTAATTTCCTACTTTAGGAAGTCAGAAAAGCATATAACTAGATACGCTTACTTTATAAGCTTTAATAGCGTTTGTGCTAACGAGCAGTTAGAGTATTAGCAGTACTAGTAGTTGTTGCATCCTCATCACCTTCTTACTCCTCAGAAACTACAAATTTATATATGCAAATTGAATATAAATGGATAGCTCAAATGCAAGCTTTTAAAAGGTAAGAAGTGAATATAGTGTTCCCCCATTGCAATGGAGGGTGCGTCTGATCGGCTCTGTCTCGCTCCCAGGTCTAGACCTCTTCCAAGCTCACAAGCCCAGAGGAGAAGGAATGTCGACAACCGCAGGGGGGTTTCAGAGAATCCCCACCGATCAGGCGTCCCCTCGGCAGGTTCTGTAGAACGTCCCAGACTGCCAAGTTCGCCATTGGAAAGGCGTCCTAATGTAATGTGTTTCCCTTATTATTATCGTGTTGACGGATAAGGAGAAGAAAGTTTCAACGGCGTAGATTCAATGAAGATGCAAGATAATCTCCTCGTAGATATCGGAACCTCAGAGAGATATCTTTCGATAACAGTTGCGGTAGAGGCATTGCCCTATCCTGTTTTCGTCCCCCGTACAAATAGACGGAGGCTCTATCCCATGGGGTTTGAAAGAGTTATTTCAACAAATTCCTCATCGGTACATTTATATGAAAATATATCTATTCTGAGAAGAACGAGTTAGATATTAAAGAATATATGTTGATCGAATGAATTATGGATCTCGGTTAATGATTAAACATACATATATAATTTTTAAGCTTCTAGCTCCTCGGACATGAAACGCCTGAAACAAGGCTCGAGGCGCCTGAAGAGCCATGGTAACGAGGCGCAAAGCGCTGAAGAGGCTGAAATGAGGCGCAAAGCGCCTAAAGAGCCTGAAATGAGGCTCAAAACGCCTAAAGAGCCTGAATCGAGGCGCAAAGCGCCTGAAGAGAGGCGAAAAAGCGTCGGAGGCTCCTCAAAGGAGTCGCAAATCGCCTGAAGCTCCTGAAAACAGGCTCGGAGTGCCTGAAGCACCTGAAACGAGGCGAAAAGCGCCTGGAGCGGTTGAAGCGCCTGAAACAAGGCTAAAAGCGCCTGAGGCGCCTGAAATGAGGTGCAAAGCGCCTGGAGCGCCTGAAACGAGGCGCAAGGCTTCTGAAGCGCCTCAGATGAGGCGCAAAGCGCCTGAAACGAGGAGCAAAGCGCCTCAGATGAGACGCTAAGCGCCTGAAGCTATAAACCAGGATCTTCATCGGATATGGAGTTAGATCCTGATTCTGTGTAAGGTGAAAGACATTTAGAGGATTTCTCCTGATAAGGACGGGAGGTTGTTGCACAGGCGGCCGTCGCCCTTCTCAGGATAGTCTTAATGCAAGTAATGGCAAGAGCAAGATCGGTTTTTTTTTCCTGGCGGGGACTCAAGATGTCGCACAGGCGGCCGTAGCCCTTGTCAGGTTAGAATCAGGTACTGCTAAAAGCCCTTCACCTTACGGAAGGAGGCACTCTCCTCCGGTTGCTCATCTTCTCCCAAACTTGATGGACAGGAAATGGAAGATAGATCGGAATTGGAAGCCAATAAGGGAGCAGGTCTCTCAGTTTATAAGACCTTAGCGACCTTTTTTATTGAAAAAAAATTAGTTCATTACTAATAAGACGATATTAAAATCTTCCTCCTTCTAAAATAATGCAACCAACCATTTACAGAAAGAGTGGCAATCGTTTGCAAATTGAACAAGGTTCGTACGAGCTCTCATTCATTGATTAGAGGCTCTTCCAGATAATAGAGGCGTAGAATACGGCCTTATCTCCAAGAGAATAAAAATTTGAGGGATTCTCTTCGATCCGAGAGTTTTCATTGCGATCTCTTTCGACTAATGCTAATTCGTGTTTATTGACGAAAAGAACGGAGAGGGCAAAATTTCCATTCTCTCTCCGCATCGGAGAGAAAGAATGTAGTAGGAAGACTTGCTGCATACGACTGCTGAATGACAAGTCATATACGCATACCATAGTTGCCTTTGTGGTTCGCTACGAAATTATCTATATCCTTACAGGATTTTCCTGGTAAGGACTTCGCTTAAAAAGTTTGTTACGACAATACCGACTCAGCTTCGGTATTTAACAAAGGTTGTTGAAAGCTTCCTTAGGCTCGGGAATAATTTTATTATATTCCTTCATTAAATGAAGTAACTGGCAACTCACGATGAATGCAGCCAGGCAGCGAGCGAGACGGCCGGCTGTCATTGTAAGCGTAAGGCAAATACAGTACCATCCAGGGTCTCGGTCATTAGCAGTCGGTTGCATCTCTCTCTCCAACGGGATCGAATGGTTAACCATATATTCCCCCTACAATCATGGACTTAGTCTCGAATGGAGGGGATAGTTAAGCTAACATAAATAAAATATTGTCTGCCTTTTGCTAAGAAGCTTTCAATAAGAAAGATATTATAACCTTTCAATGCTGTTTACCGTAGGGAACATTATTAAAGGATTCTAACACAGCAGAACATTATATTATATAATGCTCTCATGCTTACGAAAGCATGGCTTATTAGAATACATGCTTAGTGAGAAGATGGATGTAGTAGAGAATTCACTTTAAGACTACGGTATGGTCAAGTCTTTCGAGAAACGCACACAACCTTTTTAGAATCAGATATTGCTCAAGAGAAGATGGATGAGTGGAATGGGAAACATTCTCTTCGTGGCAGAAATGGTTTCCCTGAATAGAATATACTACGTATATAAGAGTTTTTTCCTACTAAGAACGGAATTAACATGTGTAAGGATGTCGGGTACCATAAAGGCACAGATGTTCTGGCACATAACATAAAGAGTATTAGAAGAAAGCGCCGGTCTGAAGCGCCAACCTGGCGCAATGCGCCAGAAGCGCCAGCCTGGCGCAATGAGCCAAGAGCACCATCCAAAATATTTTCTCGTTTTAGCGAGTTATTAACATAAGAGTCCAGTAGCCTCTCAGACAGCACGCTCGGTAACGGCAAGATTCGTTCCTGATTTCGTTACCCATTTAATCACTTAGGCCAATTCCACGACTCTCTCATATCGCAAAGAGCATTGAGAACTCTTCGTTTTTTGCTCCTGTTCGCGTTAACAAAGAGAACCTATTTGGAAAAAGAGGTTCGATGCAAGATTTTGCATGTCCGTGAGAACCTTCTCGATCAACGATAATAACTGTTAACGTATGTCTAACATTTATTGCAAAGAGTTGTGAGAACCTACGGAAAGTCTTCTTCATAGATCTCTTAGCAAGGTAGAAGACGAACAGGCTTCCTGTAGACTGCTTCCTTTTCCTTGAACCAAGAGAAGTAGCAATATACACCATCTTTATTTTATAGAAAGGGGAATAAACTTTAGTTGTTTTTTTTCCCTAAATATAAATGCTTTACAGAATTTAAGATAAAGGGCGTCAAAGAAAGATTGGATAATACTTTATGCCTCATTTTGGCCTTAGAGAGGTTGGATTCACAGAGGTCACGTTCTTCTCACAGCATGTTTTGGAAGTCTTTTCCAAGACAGTCTGAATATTCTATAAGCATCTATTACAAATGGACCTTAACAACCTCTCCACTCTGAGTCAGTCTTCGTGCAGACTGACCAGAAGTGGACATGAATGAGAGGATTTTTAAAGGTGAATGACAATAGTCATAGCCAGGACATAGAATTGCTGCAGATCGTGTTTGATGGAAGAGGAAACTGTCCTCTTCCGATACCTCTGTGAACCACATATAGGTTTTTTCTTCCTTTTCAGAGGGAAGAATCAACTTTATATGTATCTGCTATCAAAGAGCACAGTAAAAGGCTATACTCTGTCTATACAAGGAGAATTAGAGATAGCAGAGGATTAAGATCTTCGGGATCTGATACGATACCTCAATACGACAAGAGTAGGATATCATGTACTTCTAATGGGATCTTTTTTGTGGCCACAGATTCTATGTTCCGACAATATGGAACTGCTCCTCAACAAACTTCTTTGAGAAATTTTATGAGGGAATTCTTTGTTTTCTCTTGGCCCTTAACTACCAAGAAGACAGGTGAATTTTTTGTGCATTGGAATCTCGCATCAGATTTAATGGAGACTCGGCAATGGGTTCTTGCCAGCATAGTATGTCTGGCAACAGAACTAAAACCCTCTATTCCTGACTCAACGATTTCAGATAGAAGTTTCGTTGCCCAGGCAGGGTACTTACGTTTTCACCTACATAAGAAGAGATGGTTTAAACGTTTTTGCCTACAAAGTCTTTGGGATGCGATGAGGGTTCGAAATGCTTCCCAGAAGGTATTCAGAGAGATACAGTAAAGAGCTAGAAATCAGGAATCCTCCCAATTTCAGCTCGGAGTCTCCTTCGACTTCCAAGCCCCTTCCCTTCCTTCGGACAAGGATAGGGAAGATTCTGCAATGAGGAACTTCATCAGCAAGTAAGAAGAGATCTCGTTAGCAACGGAAGGATTCAAGAAGGATCCTCCTCGGAGGAAGACTCTTATCTCTCGTACTGTTAGATGTCCTATCGTCTAATGGATGTAGTTTACTACAATCACCTTCCCTTGCCGGAGAGGCCAGAAGCTCAAAGTGGAAGAATTTCTTCCACCCTTCTCCAATCTCCTGATAAACCATTGTGGAGTTTCAGGACTTTCGGACAATGTAGCGCCAACCAGGCGCCAAATGCCAAAACAGGCGTAAAAACGCCAGAGGCAGACAGTTTCAAGGAACACTGTCATTGTCTGATGAAGAGAAAGAGGGGGCCTCCAACCTAGCGCAGATGCGCTGGAGGCGAACAAGTCAGACAGATAAGAGTGTCTGATGTGGGCATCGCCAGACATCCTCGGGACTCTACCAAGCTCGAAGCTCCAGCAAGTGGAGAGGAGTCAGCCAGGGGCCAGACGCCAAATAGTGCCAGTCTGGAGCCAGGCGCGAAGCTACTTCCAGGCGCGAGGTGCCAGCCATGAGTCAGGCAAAAAGCGCCTTCCAGGAGCTAGGCGGCCAACCAAGTGTCAGGCAGGCGCGAGGCGCCAGCCAGGCTCGAGGCTCCAGGCTCCAACCAGACTCGAGGCGCCACCCAGGCGCAAGCCAGGCTCTAGGCTTCATCCAGAAAAGATCCATTTCAAAGGAAGCCCTGGTCTTCTTTGAAATAAGTGTGATCGCTAAAAGCACTTCATGAATGACTTGATGATTCCTTCAAACAGCTGAGAATTAAAAGCGCTTGAAGTGTGAGCTTTTGTGAATTCTTGTTCGTTACATAACAATATGTCGTGAAGGACTTATTAGCTGTAACTTAAGGGAGATGCAACTCTGTGTTGACTTCCCTTTGCACGAAGGAGGTCAAGTTGACCTACGAGAGATCCTTCTCTCTTGGTTTTACGTGTCTACGGATACGTTGCTGGGATAGGGAGCCGACACTGATCCTTAACTAAGTGAGTTAATTTTTATGTTAACATAGTGTTTTTTTTTTTTGGTTTGTTTGAAAGGAGTTTGGGGATAGCTCTTTTCAAACTACGCACAAACCCTTGTGTTAGGATCAGGTGATCGGGATCGGTGTTGTGCTCCTTAATTATGCCCCTAGGCATAGGTGTATTGTCATGTAAGTGGATAAGACCCCATTGACAAATGACCATTAGATTCTGTCGAGTAAGTGGATAAGACCCCATTGACAGATCTACAAGAACTCTTAGCCATAGGTCACATCCTCGCTGAGGCTCTTGAGATGAAGCAGACATCTAGCAATAGCTAGGAAGTCAACCCTTCGTCTAAACACATAGGAACCAAGGTTTTATTTATCTATTACCTACAACGTATGTTGTTTACCTGTCTAATCAGTAATTAGCTGTCTCTTACCCACCGCCAAAGGTGCCAATCAGCTAAGTATATATCTGACAGGGAAGTTGAATGTATGAAAATGATATTGTTATTGTACAATAAAGTTTCATACATACTTACCTGGCAGATATATACGATTGAATGGCCCACCCAGCCTCCCCTCAGGAGACAGGTGGAAGAGAAAAATCTGTCCTTAGAAGGTAATAGTTCCTATTCCTGCCACCCAGCGGCAGGCCGGTAGATCACCTGACCTACCTACCTGTAGCGTGTGCCGCGAAATTCGAATTTCTATCGGGGACGACAGAGTCTATAGCTAAGTATATATCTGCCAGGTAAGTATGTATGAAACTTTATTGTACAATAACAATATCATTTTTATTTCCTAGTACAGTACTTTAATACTTTACCATGGTAAAAAAACAAACATCAGGTATGAAACATTATGGTAGGAAAACTATTAATTTATAGTATATATGTGAAAATGGAATTGAAATAATGACATACAATTTTTAAGGCATAAATAATTGGCAAAGTATAGAAGTAGCAAACGCAACAGATTTATTTTCGAAAGATAAGTAATTGACACAAAAATAACTCTAGAAGATGAAGTACCACAGTACTGTACTGTATTTTATTTCACATTATTACAGTAGAAAAGTATATGCATAGTGTGTGGTGATGTTGGCCATAAGTAAAAAGTTTTATTAATAAAGGCTGGTGTCCTTGGACTCAAAATTCGAGTCACACCAAAAACATCCTCCAGAATTAAAACACCACTGAATACACTGAGCCCTCAGAGATATATGTAGTATCTCTTGTGTAATGAGTAGTACAAGCATGGTTTTGCTGTCACTCATCCCAGAATACCATTTTTTGTGTGTGTTTTGGAAATGCCAATTTTTTTTTTTGGAAGTGCCAATTTTCATTACATTTTCTTCAGTTTAACAGTTTTTGCATTGATTTACAACATCTAGAGTAATTTGTTTGTACACTAATTTTGATATGAAGTTCTTATCTTGTGCAGCTGAAAAAGGATCTGAATTGAGGGTGTTCTCTTGCCCACAGAATTGGTATGAGTTTGATCTCCCAGATTGGTCATGCTTGGGGTATGATGAAGACATCTTGTGCCTCCTTGAAAGATGTGGCATTGGGACCAGGACACTGGGGGTGGATTGTTGATGCTGATGGAAACATCTTTTTCCGTCTGGGAGTTTGTGCAGAATATCCTCAAGGGCGGGATTTAAAATGGTGGCAGGTAATTAAAGTTTATTTTGTTGAGGAGCTTATTACGTATTATGAAAAGCTGTTGTTGATCATTGTTTCTTATATATTTGTAGATTATAAGCATGCCTGAAGGATTTGTTCTCAAATTAGAGGCTGAGATTGGAGCAGGTTAAGTTGAGGAAGATGGATAGCTGGGTAGAAAGAGACTTGATGGAATGGCTGAAAAATAAAAGGCATTAAACTTTGTAGCCTGTGTCAGAGAGAGAGTGCAAAGAACCTATAAGAAGTACCAACCCTGAGGTTTAGGAGGTTATAAAATATCAGCATGTTTAGATAGGGCGTAGCTTAACCCTTAAACGCCGAAGCGGTAAAAAAAAATTGTCTCCCGTGTGCCGGAGGTGTTTCGGAGTGAGTGCGGAAGCGGAAAAAATATTTATTTCAAAAAATCACAGCGCACTTAGTTTTCAAGATTAAGAGTTCATTTTTGGCTCCTTTTTTTGTCATTGGCTGAAGTTTAGTATGCAACCATCAGAAATGAAAAAAATTATCATTATCATATATAAATAATGCGATATATGATAGCGCAAAAACAAAATTTCATATATACAGGCGGTCCCCGGGTTACGATGGTTCCGGCTTACGACGTTCCGAGGTTACGACGCTTTTTCTTAAATATTCAATGGAAAAATCCGTCCTGGGTTACGACGCTTGTTCCGAGGTTACGACGCTGACGCTTCCAACGCTCCGAGTTAACGACGCTTTTAAAAAACGCATACTATGATAAAAATCCTTTATAGTTTAGCACAGTATATTAATAAAAATAAGTTTCTGGTTAGATTACAACAAAAATTTTGAGATTATGATGATTTTCGACACTTTTTATGTTGTATTTTTCTATGTTTTTTAGTGACGCCTCATATGCGGAACTAGTTTCCGAGCGAATGAATACATACTAGTTTACATATAACAGTCCAAAAGCGCAAATAATGAAAAAATCATTGCTTGTTTCCAGTAATAATAACAAAATGAAGTTTCTGGTTAGATTACAACGCAAATTCCAAGTATCCAAGAGAGACATTATCCAGTAATTTGATCAGAGAGAGAGAGAGAGAGAGAGACGAGAGAGAGAGAGATGAGGAGAGAGGAGAAGAGAGAGAGAGAGAGAGAGGCGTCTTCCGACGCTCCGAGTTAAGGACAGAGAAGTGTTCGTTTCGTTAAACGGCCTCTGACTCATGCCAGTAAATGTTTTGTTGATACTAATAATATAAGCCTATTTAAAGATACGTTTACTTTAATTAGTCTATATGATACGTAAATAGTAATCAAACTGTTCTTGTAGCCCTCAATATTTGGCAAAATCGAAGTATCCAAAGAGAGACATTATCCAGTACGTAATTTGATCAGAGAGACAGAGAGAGAGAGAGAGGGGATGAGAGGAGAGAGAGAGAGAGAGAGATTCGAGAGAGAGAAGGAGATAGTAGAGAGAGACGCTTTGGCAACAATGGTCTCGGGGGTTTTTATAGCTTCCTTCTGCTTGATGATCGTGGATATTGTAGAAGGATTTCGACCATACTCGTTTGCCAAATCGACGATACGAACGCCACGTTCATGCTTTGCTATAATTTCATGTTTTGCTTCCATCGAAATCATTTTCTTGGGTTTTTTCTTATCACCTGCTTTGTCTTTAGCTTTGAGACCCATGGTTAATAATAAAATAGACAAAATAACACGAAAAATAGGCGCAAATACAACGAACTAAACAACGACGTGTTAACATGCAGCACCAACAAACAAACAGACTGAACGCCATTTATCGGTCGCCTATACAACTAACACTCATCGTAAAATCGTATCTCAAATATTTCGTTGTATATCAAAGCTTGTATTTTCGCAAATTTTCTGTTATATCTCAAAACATTCGTATATTAGGGCAATCGTATGTCAAGTTTCCAATGTAATTTGATCAGAGAGAGAGAGAGAGAGAGAGAGAGAGAGAGAGAGAGAGAGAGAGAGAGAGAGAGAGAGAGAGAGAGAGACGCTTTGGCAACAATGGTCTCGGGGATTGACGTAACGTTTATTTTCTGAACAGATAGGACAGAGAAGTGTTCGTTTCATTAAACGGCCTCTGACTCATGGCAGGAAATGTTTTGTTGATACTAATATATAAGCCTATTTAAAGATACATTTACTTTAATTAGTCTATATGATACGTAAATAGTAATCAGCTGTTCTTGTAGCCCTCAAGATTTTGCAAAATCACTCCAGGTTGTACATAAAACTTCAAGAATGTAGTGTCACCAGAGGATTACAATAGTTTTTACCTTCAAGAACCAGCATTCTTTTATGAAAATAACTCCAGGTTGTACATAAAACTACAGGAAACGACATGTAGTGTAACCAAAGGATTACAAGTAAGGTTTTTATAACTTTTTATTAGTTTAAGACATATTTCCAAGCGTCGTTCCGGCTTACGACGATTTTCGGCTTACGACGCGTCTCAAGAACGGAACCCCCGTCGTAACCCGGGGACTGCCTGTAATTGTATTCAAATCGCGCTGTGTGCAAAACGGTAAAAGGTAACAAGTTACTTTCATTTTCGTTGTAATGTAAACTAAATTGCGATCATTTTGGTATATAACACATTGTAAAACAATAAAAGCAACACAGAGAAAATATTATCACAAAATAATGCATGAATTCGTAACGCGCGGACATAAACAAATATTTTTTTCAAAAATTCACCATAAATCTAAATATTGTCCTAGAGACTTCCAATTTCTTTCAAAATGAAGACAAATGATTGAATATTACTATACTGTAAGAGTATTAGCTTACAATTGCAGTCTTTGACCATATCTTATGAGTTAAAGTTGACCGAATGTCAAATTTTTATATATATATGTTTTTATATGCAATTACAGTTGGGCCTCGCTTAGTCACGGATCAGCAATCACGGATTCAGTTAATCACGGGTTTTTCCTTGGACCACTTCTCAGTCTATATATCGCTGGTATGAATCACAGCATCCGGGCTTGTCGGTGGTAGGCATAAGCCTCGTCCGGTTTTTCCGATAACAACAAATGCATGAACAGATTCACATTATGATATTAACTGACAATAAAGGTAATAAAACCATTCTCACCTTATATATTATTGGCATATCTTCATAATATATAGCCTATTCATGGAATAATTCCACGTCATTGACATCAACTTGTAGTTGAGCGGCCAGCAGAAATGTAAACATTGAATTACACTTCACAGCACCTTTGTCATTCTTAACCTTTTAGAAATGTTAATAGTAGTAGTGTAATTACAGTAGTAATGACATTTAGGAAAACATAAATTTTCAATTCGAACTTCATTACTGTTTTGGTATAACGTAATCAACTTCTCTGAACACCGCAGTCATACAAACGATAATTGTCATAGATTATCGTATGTTGTTTGCAATCGGCGACGAAGCGTAAACGTAATAAAACCATTTTTACCTTATATATTATTGTCATATATTCATAATAAAATGCAAATCTTATATATTATTGGCATATCTTCATAATAAAAAGCCTCTTCAAGGAATAATTCCTTGGGGAATCCATTTTTCAAAAGACAAAAATACACTTTACATGTTTACAGTATACAATGAACAATGATTACTTTATTTTTGATGTGATTACATTAATATTACAGTATGGTACTCTAAGCAGTACAGTAACTATTTTTTATCATAAATGTATATTCATTCACGAAAAAAATACATATGACCACCGTGACGTCACCGTTCTAACAAAGTACCGAATGTATTTTTTACGTAAGTATCCTCTAAACTCTGTCATAAATCACTTTACTTACTTTTTTTGTGAAGCCCAAATGCTACGTATATTCCAGAAAATTAACGAAATCACGAATTTTATCATAGAGCAAGATTCACTAATTACTGTTTTCTTCTTCTTTTCATGACTAAATGCATTTTTAGGATAAACTCATTTACAAATTTTCAAGTACTATGATGTAAATAGCAAAATCTCTCTCTCTCTCTCTCTCTCTCTCTCTCTCTCTCTTCTCTCTCTCTCTCTCTCTCGTCACTTACAGAAAAAAACTATAATACTGATCTATTATTATCGTAATAAAAGAACAAGATGGTCCCCGAAAGAATAAAAATATGTGTTGCCATATTTTTATTCTTTCTGTGATTTACGAAACTGTGCTTCAATACAACTTTTATAGTTGACTCAATGATTATCACATATTATAGCAGTATACAAGAGAATATCTTATCACTATCCATGTTTTATTTCTTATCATAAAATATTTAAAATACAAAATTTCATTGTTATTCTCGAGCTAAGATAGTCAACAGTACTCTCGTCCCAAGCAGTTCTCTCAAGCTATTCAAGTTACTATAGTCCTAAGCTGCTCTCTCAAGCTATTCAAGTTACTCTCGTCACAAGCTGCTCTCTCTCTCTCTCTCAATGAAATATGAATTACTGTATCATAATAATATCATAAACTATTTTGTACAAAGTTAATAATAATAATAATTCCATTAATAAATTAGTTTCTTTTAGGAACTAAATTGTTTTCCAAAATGATTCTTTCGGTAATAAACATCCATCAGCTGATTCTAAATGTAAACAAAAGACAAAACTAGATTTTTATTGCTGTATTTTGCTGTTTACACATTAATATTATAGTTGGGTGCTGTAATCATTACAGTAAATCATGTTTTTTTTCATCATAAATATGTTCATTCACGAAATAGATATACTATGTACTTTTAGTTTGGTGCAGCAGCCAAATCATGAAAATAACAAGGAATTGTTAGGTAATTATACTTTTGTTTGCTGATCTGATGAAGGGGAAATTGAAGATAGGAAAGAATAACTTTGAAAATGTCTTTAATTTAGTTTAAGGTGATAGTTGAAGAAATATTTGGTGCTTGAACTAAAGTAGGCAGTTATAAACACTGAAATAGTGGTCTTGGGTGGGTCAATTATTAAAGTAGGCGGTTTAAAGCAATTTTCAGGGGGGGTACCAGGATAACACGGGTATTTACTTATCACGGGGGGTTCTGGGCCCTATCCCCCGTGATTAACGAGGCCCTACTGTATTTCCAAAATAAGAAAAGCTACAACCTTCAAATATTTTTCGTTTTATTCTACATGAAATTGCGCACATTTTCATATATAAAACTCTATGAAATGCCTAATATGAAACGGAGCGAATATTCCGAGAATGGGACGTACGCATTTCGGAGATTTGTGGCGGAGAGTCCACGCGCAGAGGGAAGGAAAGTTTTTTTTTCATAAATTCACCATAAATCTAAATATTGTGCTAGAGACTTCGAATTTGTTTCAACATGAAGATAAATGACTGAATATTACTAGACTGTAAGAGTTTTAGCTTACAATTGCGTTTTTCGACCATTTCGTTAGAGTCAAAGTTGACCGAACGTGGTTTTTTTTCTAATTATCTTGATTTATATGCAAATATTTAAAAAATGAGAAAAGCTACAACCTTCAATTATTTTTTGTTGTATTCTACATGAAATTGCGCACATTTTAATATATATAAAACTTTATGTAACGGCTAATTTAAAATGGTGCAAACATTACCACAATCGCACGTATGATTTTTTCGGAAGAGTTATATACCGCGCGGACGTAAAAAAAATGTTATTTTTTTCATAAATTCACTATAAATCGAAATATTGTGCTAGAGACTTCCAATTTGTTGCAAAATTAAGGTAAATGATTGAATATTACTAGAATATAAGCGTTTTAGCTTACAATTGGGTTTTTTGACCATTTCGGTAGAGTCAAAGTTGACCGAAGGTTGAAAATTTGTCACTTATCATTTTTTATATGAAAATATTTCAAAATTGATAAAAGCTACAACCATGGGTTGTTTTTACTTGTATTGGGCATGAAATTGCGCACATTTCCATATATAAAACTTTATGTAACGGCTAATTTTAAAATGGTGCAAACATTACCACAATCGCATGTATGATTTTTTTCGGAAGAGTAACCGCGCGGACGTAAGGAAAAAGTTTTTTCATAAATTCACCATAAATCAAAATATTGTGGTAGAGACTTCCAATTAGTTGCAAAATTAAGGTAAATGATTGAATATTACTAAAATATAAGAGTTTTAGCTTACAATTGCGTTTTTCGACCATTTCGGTAGAGTCAAAGTTGACCGAAGGTTGAAATTTTGGCACTTATCGTTATTTATATGAAAATATCTCAAAACTGATAAAAGCTACAATCATGAGTATTTTATTGTTGTATTCTACATAAAAATGCGCACATTTTCATATATAATACTCCATGTAACAGCTAATTTAAAATGGTACAAAACTTATGTCAAAGTGACAAAATAATTTCCGAGATGTGTCACAGATACTTTTTAGTGCGGCAACAAAGAAATTTGCGCTTGCGCGCCTGCGTAACGATTGTAAACAAAACAACACCTTGATCCGTGAACTCCCAGCATCCCCCAAGGCGTGTGATTCAAGAGTTTTTGGCTGGTAGGCCTAAAAGTATTTTTCCGCGAATTTTTAAAAAAACTTTTGTATGTTGACGTAAAATACGTCCAGTCGGCACCCGAGAGACAAAAAATGTCGACGTAAAATACATCCAGTCGGCGTTTAAGGGTTAAATTACTATGCAGTGGATGTACATATTGCATAAAATTTGCTTTTCAATTACGTATATAGATTTATGTTGTTTTTTTGTAGGTAACTACAAGTGATTACATGGTGGAACAGGGTTCAGAAGATCCAAGTAATGTAATGCTTAGAGTTTCTCATGAAGGACTTTGGTTGACAGAAACTGGTTCAAACTGTGTGTTCTTCCACGAAAATGAGTGGCAAGGTTTGTTAATTTATACCTGTTTATTTTTAATATTTTTTACCCTAGTTTTTAATAGCTAGATTAGTAAGGCTTCATGTATTGACAAGATTTTGACATATATAAAATTTATATCACACATTTATGATGCTTGCCATCTTAAAAGTGAACACCTTACTACTGACCTTACAAAAACCATATTTTATCGCAGAGAAGTATCTGACTTCATTCACATGTGTCTCAGGTGTACTGAAGAAGAGCACAGTACCAGATGACACAAGTGTATCACTGTATATATCTTGAATCTCACTTCCCCCCTTTCCAACCCACAGCTTTCAGTTCCTGTGACTCCAGCCCAAGAAGAGTCTACTTGAGACTCAGAGGTCTGGAAAAACTAACCCCTATTAATAATAATAATAGTTCCTGTGACTTTGACCAAAGCAGGATGATAACTTCCTTATCATCTTCATGATAATAGACTGCTAAGTTGGAGCATTATCCTCGATATACGTAGTAATAATAATACTGTAATAATACTCATAATGATGGCTAAGCTCTGGCTGCAGTGGCAACCTTAATAAACATTCATTTTAGTGATAATAACTATTGCTGTTGAAACAACTTTAATGAACTGTCTGATTAATTTTTGATGCAAATACCATCTGTGATCAATCTTGAATTCTGACATGTAATCTTTGGTTTTATGTATGCAACTTACCAAGTAGTTACAGAGCTATAGTTTCTAAAACCATCGGCAGCTAGAATTTTTGAAATTCGCGGAAGCGCTAGTTTGTTTTGGTCAGGTTATACCCCTGCCCACTATCGGGGGAGTGAGGAACCAACACTGTCTGAAAATCAGTTGTTTCTGCCGGCTGGTACTGTCAACACTGTTTCAGTAGCAGCGGAAATGTTTGGGAATTCTTTGCCGTCGCTCTTTGTCGGAGTTATTTGGTGAAGTACTCTGAATATTGGAAGTTTTGTTTTCGGTGATAGCTATTTAGGAATTGATAATAGTTTTAAATAGTTTTGCACCGAAATTCACTAGTTTTTAATTGGTCTACATAATGTCAGACACTAGTTCATCTGGGATTAGGTATTGTAGTGAAGGCTGCAATACTAGGATTGCTAAAGTGGGTAATGATCCACATTCAATTTGCACAGGTTGTAGGGGACAGACTTGTACACCTGATCAAACTTGTGGGGAGTGTATTAATTGAGATCAAAGAAATTGGAAGATCTTGACTAGTTACACGAACAAGTTAGAGAGATAAAAAGAGAAAAGCGGCTTCTAGAGCTAAAGCAAAAAACTTAATTAGTCAGGAATTGTCTAATGATAATTTGTCTCTTTCTGAACCTTCCCCTCCACCTGTCATTCCCAGTCCTAATCTTGGCTCTCTCACACCCGTACCCAATGCTGTGACCAATTTAAAGGCAAGAGTCGATCAGAAATTTTCGATCATGCTCCAAGCAATGGAGAAATTAGGAGTGTCCGTTAAAACTCTAATGGACAAGGTAAGTGGTGAAGTGAGTGCAAGTGTAAGTGTTGTGGAGGAGGTGGCTGTTCGTCCCACTGATTCTCCTAGGCAAAGGTCCCTGTCAAACTCCCCATAACCTGGGAGGAGGCATACTGGTAGCCCAAGGGAGGTTAGTGGGGCCTGCCCACGAGCAGTTGCCCCCTCAGGCGATTCTGTTGACAAATCCCAGATCGCAACAGAGCGCCATTGGAAAGGCATCTCTAAAGGAGTACTTCTGTCGTCTAGTGCTTCCAGCTCTGGTGAGTCCTCTCCCGGGCGTTCCATGACGAGTCCCGTCCATTGAAAAGAAGGGCTTGTAAGTTGTCTCCCTCTCCAGTCCCTTGTAAAAAGGCTAGCCCTTTATGAAAGGAACAGCCTTCGTTTAGTTTTTGGGACTCTCCAGAGAGATTCTCTCAGGATACGGCAGGAGAGGATTACATCCTCCAAGTAGAAGTCGTCGTGAGAAAGTCTTCCTCTAGCAGACGTTCAGAGGTGAAAACTACAGGGAAGAGTAGACTCTCGGAGATTTCTTCAGCACCGGTCCGCACATGTAATACTGAAGGACAGGTAAGACTGCCACCAGCCCCTCCTGTAATCCCCGAGACTCCTGGGAGACATCTTCAGCGTTCGGAGCATGAGAACACGCAGACTCCCGAGCCCCCATCGGCGCCACAGTTTGCCCGCTCGCCAGAGCAGCCTTTGGCGCCCGGAACTTCCGCAGCGAAGCTAGAACAACCTTTGGCTCCCGAGCGTCCATTGGCGCCCAGGAATACAGTTGCAACCGAGCGGCCACTAGCGCCCGGGAATCCATGAGCACCTGAGCGTCCAAGAATGCCCGAGCGCCCACTAGCGCTGGAGCGCACGCTAGCGCCCGAGCATCCACAGGTATATATGCAACCAAGGTCACAGAGGGACCAGTCTGAAGCGCTCGGACAGCCTATGTCATCAATTTCAGCTTCGGGCCTACCGACAGGACTTCAGGTAATGGCTGCCCCCGATCATTCTCTATCAGCCATCCAGAATAAGTTAGACAGCATTTTGGGCTTTATTCAATCTGCGGCGCCCCCTATCCAACCTGTAGAGACTTTTTCACCTATTTCTTCAGCCGAAGAAGAAGAGAAAGGAGAAGAGGAGGATAAAGAGTCTTCTCTCACTGCCTACAAAGCATTGCTTTTTTACTTTGTAGACAATTTTTCCGATTCATTCTCGCCAGTAACCCCCATGTCTCCAGTGTCTTCTTACATGAGGGACAACCAGGAAGACTCCAGGAAATTACCGAAACTAGTACTGTCTTTTTCGACTCGAAAAGCGTTAAAGGAAATTAACCTTTGGGTTGAGGATAAGAGGGATCAAGGCAAGGTCAACTTCTACTTCCCTCCTTCTCGTCTTTCAACTAGGAGACACTTGTGTTACTAAGCCGGAGAAGCTCTCTCTTTGGGTGTGTCTGCCTCTGCCCAGGGAGACTTCTCCGCGCTTATTGACTCGGCGAGAAGATCGGCTTTCAACTCGGCCAAGATAATGTTTACGGCATCAGAATTAGACCACCTCATTAAGAATATCTTTAAGGTATTCAAAGTTTTTAGCATCCTGGACTGGACAGTAGGAACATAAACTGAAGAGCTATTCAATGTTGAGTGAGGAAGCTTTTACAGACATTTTGGGAGTGATCTCCTGTTTAGATAAGGGGATTAGAGACGGTTCCGCGGAACTAGCCTCTCTCTTCCTATTAGGTATTCTAAAGAAGAGAGAGCTATGGTGTTCTTTTACATCCAAGGGAGTTTCTTGTACCCAAAAGTCTGCCTTGTTATATTCGCCCTTGGATAAGAAGCACCTGTTTCCAGAAGAGACAGTAGTGCTAGTTGCCTCCGAATTGCAGAAGAAAGCAACACAGGATCTTCTCTCACATTCCACTAAACGGACTAGAGAAAATATCCCTAGTGTACGCTCCTCGCCAGCCAGCTGAGGACAACCCTTTCGGGCCAGGGGATTCGGTAGATATTTCCCAAGAGCAAGGGGCAGAGCATGTTTCACCCTTAAATCTATTACAAAATTCTCAACCAACCCCTCGACCAAGAAGTAGTGTATCAGTCCTTCATGCGCCTTGTTCATTCAGTATCAAAAACCTCACGGACTTGGTAGGACCGGAAGAAGAGGAGAGGTTGCTCTGCCCTGTCAGAGTTCTGAAATGTTATTTACAAAGGACAGAGAAGGTTTGGGGTCCGTCCAACTATTTATGGTGTTCAGTAAGGAATCCGGCGCACCCGATGTCTAAAAACGCCCTGGCATTCTTCTTACATAGCATGATTGTAGATGCTCATTCACAAGTGAAAGAAACAGACCTTAATAAACTCAAAGTGAAAGCTCACGAGGTAAGAGCAGTGGCAACCTCTCTCTCGTTTAAACACAATCTCTCTTTGGACTCGATTATTCAAGCAACGTATTGGAAATGTAAATCAGTGTTCGCCTCGCATTACTTGCGTGATATTGAAACAGTATATGAAAATTGCAGTACCCTAGGTCCGTATTTAGCGGCGGGCACAGCATTGGGTAAGGGTGTGTAGGAAGTCATACCTTCCTAGCCTATCTCTTCGCCTTGAACGAGGTTGTTAAGTTTTTTTACGGGAGCCTGGAGGCACTATGGATGTACTAGGAGTACCCTTCAGTCAAGCGTAGAGTTGGGTATGAATTTTATGGTTATGGTTGAGGTGATATGTTTTTTACTCTGGTAACATTTGATTATTTGGTACTGTGCCCTGGGCAGGGGCATGATTTGGTTGACAGTGCTAGCCACGGACATTCCTTAGCTGCATGGGGAAAGAGGAAGAGCCATGGCTATACCGCTACGTCCCTATGAGTTAAGACGAGCGACTTCCAGAGGCAGTAATCAACTGTTCAGCTCTCTTAACAGGTAAGGAATCCACAAGCATCTGCATGGATGCTAGCTCTAAATATATATTTTGTAGTATTAAATTTTAAAAAGTTATGAGCATATCCATGGATCCCACCTCCTACAATGTGGAATTCAGCTATGTAACTAGTACTTGGTAAGTTGCATACATAAAAATGGCTTTTTTATGATAAAATAAGATTTTATGTATACTTACCAAGTAGTTACATAGCTATACAGTGGTCCCCCCGTATTTGCGGGGGATGCGTACCAGACCCCCCGTGAATAGTTAGAACCCGCGAATGTTTGGAACCCCTATGAAAATGCTAAAAACAGCCTATTTTGTTAGTTAAAACTCAAGAAAAACCCACAAAAAATTTTCATACTTGGTTTTTTTAATAGTTTTATCACAAAAAGTGTATCTTATGATGAAATTCATCAAAAAAACCAGGAATTTGTGGATATTTATCATAGAAAAATACCGCGAATGCACAAATTTTCCGCGAATAATGCAGGGAAACGTTCCCCAGAGAAATCCGCGAATGTGTGAGTCCGCGAATCTGGAGAACGCGAATACGGGGGGTCCACTGTAGTTTCTAAAACCGTCGGCAGCTAGAATTTTTGAAATTTGCGGAAGCGCTAGTTTGTTTTGGTCAGGGGGAGTGAGGAACCAATACGGTCTGAAAATCAGTTGTTTATGCTCTATTATCCATGTGAGGGGAGGAGGGCGGGCTTTGATTATGTAACTACTTGGTAAGTATACATAAAATCTTATTTTATCATAAAGTCATTTTTTATAATATTGTATCATAAATCTATGTGTTGCTACTATTTACAAGGTTGGATAAGGGCATTTGGCTGCCCATCCAGTAACCCTATTTAATGAAAATATATATTGTGTGTTGTTGACATTCGTGAACTTTCTGAAAGAAAGTTAGTAGGATTTAAATCTGAAAAGGTCATTAACCCTTACTGGACGGATAAATATGATATTGTAACGATACAATAAAGGGATTTTGATGAAGGAAAAATCTGTTTCTGGGCGATGGGTTCGTGTCACCCTGTGAAATAATCCTTAAGTTCATTATTTCTAGGGTAAATGATCTAACAAATACCAGAGAAAAAATTAATTCAAGAAGATGTCAGTATAACTGACTCGCTCACTCTAGAAAAGAAGTGTCGGTATGGTAACAGGGGCGAGTGAGACCACTACCACGAACCCGTTGCCATTTAGAACTCTTCCACATCGAAAATCCCCCACCTGCGAGAGCCGATCCAAAGGTGAAGGCGTCTGCTACTACTACTACTACCCACGCCACACGGACTGCAGCGCCTCTAGTGGTCATCCTTTTCTCAAGATGGCCATCTTGGGCTGCAGGGTGGGATACAGGGGGGGATTTCACAGGGTGACACGAACCCATCGCCCAGAAATAGATTTTTCCTTCGTCAAAATCCCTTTTCTGGGCTCAGTTCGTGTCGCTTTGTGAAATAGTACCAGAGAAACAGCACAAGATGAACAATGAAAGGTCTCAATGAAACTATAAAATAAAATCAAAAGTTATGATACAAAAGATACAATATAAGGAGACTTATAACTAGCTCAACAGTAGAATAAACAGTTAATCATAACTTAACAATATGGTATCAAAACAAAATGCAAGAAGATTCACTAATCCTAAATTAATACGTATATACAACATAGATAATAATTAATGTGTTCTACCCTAGCATAAAAATAAGGGTAGTAACACTGAAGCACATTTCATATATACAAAATCATGTGGATGTCCCTAGCAAAAAAATAAGGGACATTCCACCATCATGTTATCATAGCAGCTAAGGCTAGAGAACCATGTAGAGCTTAACGGTAGGGTAAGAGATATTAGCCAAGGTAGGTAGAAAGGAGACCTGGATCTTCAACTACGACTACTGTGCAGAGTCAGGGGAAACTATGTTTCCCACTGCCACTGCTGAAAATTTTAAGGATTCCAAGGACTTTAGGTAATGACGCTTGAAGACTGTCGGCGATTTCCATCCAGTATATTTCTTAAGATCATCAAAATTCATATGTTGGAAATAATTAATAGAGGTCGCTACTGCCCTGATATCATGTGCTTTTGGGAATGATTCAGGATTGGCTTGTTTAATGAAGTAAAGGATCTGCTGCCTGCTTCCTTTTACTGTTAAAGTGCCACCTTTTCTCTCATAAAGAGAGGACCTGAGGATCTAGAAGATGTCCCAGACAAAAAGGCTCGTAAGGTCATTACTGGATAGAGAGAAGGGTCTTGGGGAAGAGGGATGACTTTCCAAGGTGCCCACCTTGCTAAAGGATCCTCGTTTTTAGCTAAAAAAACTCCGATCCGGGGAAAGCAAAACTTCTCCTGAAGGGAGAAATTCCACATGCCCCGCATCTCTGGATAGAGCCGACAGTTCTGAAATTCTGGCCCCTGAGGCCAAGCTTAGTAAAAATAGCGTCTTTCTAAGTAACATTATGAATGTGCAAGACGAGTTGTCAGTGTCCGAAGCTAGTTTAAGGACGTCATTAAAAACCATGAAACTGATGTAGGTCTTTCAGAAGGTCTAAGTCTAGCACAGGCTTTGGGGATAGACGTAAAGTAAGAGTCTGTTAAGTCTATTTGAAAACCCAACTGAAAGATTTTCTTCAAAGCTGATTTATTAGTGGTAATAGTGCTAGCTGCTAAACCTTTTTCAAATAAGGACCTGAAGAAGGATATAGCTAAATTCACTGTCATGGTTGTAGTGTTTGTCTCCCTCAGTAAAGATGCTAACTTCTTGACAGCAGCGTCGTACTGTCTCAGAGTTGATTCCCTCTTATCTGATTCTAGGAAGAGGATATTCTGGGGATCAATACCTGCATCTTTTTTAGCCGCAAACTTCATGAAGTCCATAAAGTTAGGGTTTTGAGAATTCCTGAGGAAGCAAACACAGTCCTCATTTGTACTGATTGAGACAGTCTGGGTTTGGGAATCCGTCGAGGTTGGAGACCCAATTCCAGTAGTAGGGGGTACCAGTTGCTCTTTGGCCAGTCCGGAGCTACTAGAGCTACCTTCCCCTTGAAAGTCCTGAGTTTGTTCAGAACTTTCAAGAGAAGATTCACTGAAGGGAAGACGAATATCCTCCTCCACTGATTCCAGTCTATGGACAAGGCGTCCGTGGCATAGGCCAGAGGGTCCAGGTTGGGGGCCACATAGCAAGGAAGCTTGTGGTTCGCTTGTGAGGCGAATAGATCTACTTGGAGACCTGGAACACTCCGGCATATCCACTGGAACGACTTGTTGTCCAGAGACCACTCCGATTCCAGAGGAACTGATTGGGACAAGGCATCCGCTATCACATTCCTTACTCCTGCTAAGTGGGTGGAGGATAGATGCCATTTATACTTGTTCGCTAGGGAGAAAATGGCTATCATGACATGGTTCACATGTTTCGATTTGGATCCCCCTCTGTTGATGCAGTGTACTACTACTGCGCTGTCCAAAACTAGTTTTATATGAGACTTCTTCAGAGGAAGGAGTTTCTTTAGGGTAAGAAATACTGCCATCGCTTCCAAAACGTTTATGTGGAGCTGGCGGAACTGAGTAGACCAAGTTCCCTGGACTTTTTTGAACTGGGAGTATCCTCCCCAACCGGTTAGAGAGGCGTCTGTGTGGATAGTTAGCACCGTAGGAGGATATTGAAGGGGAACTGACTTGGACAGATTCTTTACTTTCGCCCATGGACGAAGTTGGTTGTGAAGGATTTGCGGGATCACTGACAACTTGTCTCGAGATTTGACATTTGCTCTTGAGCGCCAAACTCGATTTATATCTTTTAACCTTGCCTTCAGAAGGATGTCCGTCACTGAGGCAAACTGGAGGGAACCTAGGATTCTTTCCTGGTTTCTCCTTGAAGCTTGCTTGTTCTTGAGGAATTGCCTCACTGACTTGGCTATTTCTTTCCTTTTGACCACCGGAATTGACAGATCGTGGGAGGATAAGTTCCATTGGATGCCTAGCCACTGAAAACGAGTCTCCGAAGTGAATCTGGATTTTGTTTTGTTTATTTGGAACCCCAGATGTTCCAGAAATTGTATTACTTTGGCTGTAGCTTTGAGGCATTCCTCGACGGTTGGTGCCCAAATCAACCAATCGTCGAGATACGCTACTACCATTATCCCTTGTGATCTCAGTTGTTGAACTACTACTTCCACTATTTTCGTGAATACTCTGGGGGCTACGTTCAGTCCGAAGGGCATCACCTTGAAAGAGAATGCTTGGTCTCCTAGCTTGAAGCCTAGGTATGGGCGAAAGTGTCTCGCAATTGGGATATGATAGTATGCGTCTGTAAGATCGATAGAGGTGGTGACGGCCCCACGGGGAAGTAAGGTCCGTACCTGTGAGATGGTCAGCATTTTGAACTTGTCGCAACGAATGAAAAAGTTTAGCTGGGACAAGTCTAAGATTATTCTTCTTTTTGAAGAGCCTTTCTTTGGCACGCTGAACAAGCGCCCTTGAAACTTTAGATGCTTGACTCTCGACACAACTCCTTTCTGAAGGAGCTCCTCTGCATAATCTGCCAATTCCTTTGATGGTAGTTGAAGGAATGATTTGGTTGGCGGGGATCTTTGATCCAACTCCAACCTAGTCCTTTGGACACGATGCTCTGTGCCCATTTGCTGAACCCCCAACTGTGACGTAAGAGGAACAGCCTCCCTCCTACCTGGGGAGCCTCACTGCTGCTGTGTGGGATGGCCTCCACGTCCCCCTCGGAAGTGCTTACCTCTGTTGGTAGCCCTTCCTGCACCTCGCTGGCAAAAGTTACCTCTCGCTCTGCTTCCCCTGGCGAACCTATTGAAGGTTTGGAAAGCCCGACTTTCAAACATAGGGTTGAAAGCCGGGGAGACAGTATAGGAGGTTGAAGGTTGGTTCTGGGGGGATAGCAAGAGGATGGGCTGGCTCTGGCCCTTTGACGTTGAAGGCTGACCCGGTTGGGTAACTGGAACGGCCTGAACGAAATGCTGCTGCTGCTGGTGTTTTCTGGTATGGTTGGAACCTCTTGGTTTTCTTTAGCTTCTTACCAGAAGAGGAAGGGTTCTCCTGCTTCCTCTTGGCTGAGATACCCCACCGAGCTCTAAGGCTTTGGTTAAGCCTTGAAGCTTCGTGGTGCACCTCATTCACCGAAGACTCTGGAAACAGGTCCGCGCCCCATATGTTGGAAGCGAGAAGCCTGTTTGGCTTGTGACGGACGGTAGCCTCTTGGAGAACATGCTTACGACAGTTTCTTCTGGCTACAAAAAAGTCATAAGCATCCGCCTGCACCGTCTGTAGTTGGGATTTAGCCAAGATCTTGAAGAGAGGTTCCGTACCATAAGAAAGAGCAGCCATTTCAGTTATGACTAGGGAGTAGAGCGACCTCCCTAGCCTAGTCCTTGCATCGAATTCTGCCTGAATGGGGCTATCAGGCAGTCTAGGTAGTTTCTCACTGAACTGTTCCATGGCACAGTCCGGTTTTAACTTTCCTCCCGTGAAGGTAGCCGGTAGGTTCTCCCATAGGTCACCAAACGCAGGGAAGAGGGGAGATGTAGGCTCTGCTTCCCTGAGCTGTGGGAGGGGCTCATCCTTCATAGCCGCTTGTAAGGTCGTCTCCATCATTTTTGTTGTGAAGGGGAGTGATGCCTCTTCCTCCGTGGCAAAAATGGTGAAGGGGCTCTTGAAGGCCTGGAGTCTGGTGTTGGAGCAATCCCAGTCCTCCAGACAGTGAACCCACTCCCTCTGGGCGTGGTCCCTACTATACAGGACAGTCTCTCTAGGGATCTTGTCTTCCCTATTGAGAGCTGTCTCTGTCAGCCTCACATAACCCATGAAAGGTGGGGTCAATCCAGCAGGATAGAACTCGAAGTCCTCGATCCTTCTCGTTCCATACTCCGGTATTGAGATCATGCCATCCTTGAAGGGAGCATAGGCTGCTACCCTCCAAGGATTGCTCATGGAAAATGCTGGCAGGGAGTCATAAGCAGGTAACTGGGCCAGACCAGTTCCTACGACCGGAAAGTTGGCCTGAGGAGTCTGGTTCAGGCCAGCAAAGCGATTGTCATGGTCAAGTACACGGTCCGACAGGTCCTGGATAGACTGACCTGACTGGTTGATCGTGTTGGAGAGTTGAGCAAACATTTGCTTGAACCTCGTACCAAGCGATCCAACCATCTCACCTACTTGCTGTAGAACTCCTGCCGAGAAGGCAGCGGGGTCAAAGGCACTAGGTGCCGTGATCCCGGCAGGAGTCACCGGAGGAGTTCCAGCAGCAACAGGAGAGGATGCTGGCTCGGCTGGAGCGCAGACCTTCTCCTTAGAAGCTTTGCTTCTTGACCCTCTTGAGTGTGAAGGTTCTGTTTTAATCTTCACTGCTCCGGAATAGGAGGCCGAAGACTTGCGTGAAGAGGAAGACGACGTCTTTTTGGGCGCCGTCTTCTGCTCTCTGTATCCCTTCACCTTAGGGGGCACAGAAACAGTAGGCGTACTAGTAGGGATCTCAGATCCCGTAAAGCATTGGAAAGAAGAAGAAGGAACAGGGGAAGAAGATCCAGGTGCGCCCAAGGGAAGCCCTTGAACGCCCGAAGCACCTACCTCGACTAATAAGTCCTCCGCACCTACCGTCATTGGCTCTAAATTGATATCTAGGGTGGCGACGTCCGGCACGATGCCCTGGCTTGCCACTCCAACGAAGGCCTGCTCCACCTGCAGTTGAATAGACGCTATCGTCGGAGCTGCTGCGGCGGGGTCTACATATCCGGTTGCTTTGCCACCGGGGAAGATCTGGACAGCCAACTTCTTGTCTAATATGTAGGGCTGTCCTTTGGGGGCGTTCTTCCCGAAGCCACCAACCCAGGCCCTCAGGGTAGCTAGGGCGACTTCTTTCACAGCAGCAGCCTGAAAGAGAGGGCCAATGTAGTCCTTATGGCGGAGCTCCAGGACGAATCATGAAGAAAGAAAGGCTTAATATCTAATAACTTAAAACTAGAATATATTGATACATATATGATGGAGAAAGTAAACCTACATTGATATCTACTTACTCCGTCTGAAAACTGACTCAAGAGGTCATAGCAGATGGTGCATGCCTCGTGGTGCCAAACAATTAGGTCGCCATGGGTAGTGGCGCACGGGGCGTGAGTTCTGCACACCTCGTGGCCACAGGGGTCCTGGAGAACTGCGTTACAACCCGGTTCCTGACAATTAGTAGCCTGTAAGTGGAAAGATACATGAGTATCGGTGTTATACACTTCCAGTCTATAGTAGTACTCCGTTGCACGCCGGAGCACTATAAAATTTTTAAAACAATCCTCCCCTGAAATACGTGTGAAAGCTAGGATGTTCTGGTTGGAGTCCCCGGTGTACACCGGAGAAAGGAAAAGGATCCAACCAGAAGTATAATACAACCATAGCGAGTTTCAGGAGCAGAAAACCACGCCGGAGAACAGAGGAGGATGTCATAAAATTAAACTAAAAAGGGTACATAAGGAGCATGTATGCTCTACACAGATAATAATACATGCCTCTTTTCCGACTACTAGAGGAGTGCCTGGGTAAGGAAGCAAGCGCTCCGCCGGTAGCGGAAAGGAGGTAGTAGGTAAGCTTCTAGGACCACTGGATTCATCCCACTCCGGTGGCTGGCGGAGCCAGCCCTTCCCCCCAACAACCGAAGGGGCCCCCGGCTAGCGAGCAGGGGCTCCGTCCGTTGGTGGTGGGAGAGAATGAAAGGGGGAGGGGGAGGAAGAGCGAGCGGGACACACCGGAGAGGACCGAAGCGGCCGGAGGGAGGGGTGGCCAACCCCAACCCCCTTCCACGCCGGAGCTCCCCGGAGCCCGAGGCGAATAAGTGGTCCCCCAGTCTCCCAGCTGTCCGGACCTCCCAGAGACCCCCTCGAGAGAGAGAAGAGGAGGGAGGTGCTCGCGCGGTTGCCATGACGACCGAAGCGAGCCCGGGCAGACCCCCCCCTTACCGCACAGAAGGGGAGGAAGGGAACTGGGTAGGGCGACCAGAGGGACACGTGATCACAGGTGGACCAACAGATGATACACAACACAACCACTAGGCTAGTGACCACATGAACCCAACCGTACCAAGGGCGAAATGAAACAAACTGTACGAAAGGAAATGCAACAGAACCGCCTAAGGAAATGCAACAGAACTGCCTAGGTACTGGACGCCCTAACAGCTAACCTAACACAGACAGTAAATAATCAATAATAAAATAATAAATAATAAATAATTACACATCGTAAAAGGATGGAAGAAGGAACACACGAGTGAGAGAAAAAGAAGTCCAGGAGGAGAAGGACTGTTCCGAAGAACAGCTGACTACTCGAACAGCTGGACTAGGGAAATAAACACTGTAGCCCTAAATACCTAGACAAGAGAGACATGCATGAATGAACAAATCAAGGTATGGGCTGTGAATTCCTAGATCCTATAATAAGATGTAAAATAAGTAGAATAACACGTGACAAGAACCCATGAAAGGTAATGATGAAAGATGTCCCAGTATGGAGGACTGGGAAATCTAATCAAGCACGAGGCGGGCCCATGGCCGCCATGAGTCAACCGGGCGACCGTATATGACCTAAAAAACGGAAAATACTGGTTCCTGGTAGACAAAAGAACAAAATCGAAACCTTTCGGGTACTTAACTTAACTTAGCTGCGGCGATAACTGAACGTTCCATGATAACGAAAGTAATCCACAAGAACGAGAACAACACAGAGCAAAAAAGTCACGTGCGTCGTTGACGAGCTAACAGAAAAGGATGACCACTAGAGGCGCTGCAGTCCGCGTGGCGTGGGTAGTAGTAGTAGTAGCAGACGCCTCCACCTTTGGATCGGCTCTCGCAGGTGGGGGATTTTCATGTGGAAGAGTTCTAAATGGACAACGGTTCGGGTTGTGGTAGTGGTCTCACTCGCCCCTGTTACCATACCGACACTTCTTTTCTAGAGTGAGCGAGTCAGTTATACTGACATCTTCTTGAATTTATTTTTTCTCTGGTATTTGTTAGATCATTTACCCTAGAAATAATGAACTTAAGGATTATTTCACACAGCGACACAAACTGAGCCCAGAAAAGTTTGTTCATACTTACCTGGCAGATATATATACGTATAGCTGTCTTCAGAGAATACAACTATATATATATATATCTGAGAGGTAAGTTTCATGAACAAAATATATCGATATGCAGCTCCTCAGGCCGGGTAAACTTTGAGGTTGGCTGATTTAAAAAAAAAAAAAAAAAAAAAACATCAATGTAAAGAGGAAGAACGAAGAAAAATTCTCCCTACCTTCTACGAGAAGTTGAAAATGGCTATTTATAACCCTTTGTGGGGCCTCTTTTACAAGATAATCTTAAATTTTTCCAGTAAATTATTTGATTTGATTTTGTAAAAATTATAATTAGTACAGCTCACACAATATCAAAACAGATAAGAAATAAAATCAGTAACCAGTTCTTAGCATATTTGTTGAAAAATATTTACGTAAATTTACCAAGAACAAAGATTCAGTAACTTTGTTATTTTTACAAGTTTTTTCTAATATTTCTTTGCACTTTTGTTTGCAAAATTACATTTACAACCGGTATACTTTCGTAAAAGACAAGAACAAAAACCAACACAGCAATGCCTTGGTATATTTATGAGCAAATTTACAAAAAGACTTTTTGCAAGACAGACGTAATACATTCCCCCTTGAAGTTAGAAGCAGAACTGAAGTCCTGAGATAGCCGTGGTTTTGGCCAGTGCAAAAGTTGCCATTAGTGAATTTATGGGCTATAGAAGAAGTATTGGCACCTCTTTCCCACCTGATTCTTTCCAAATCGAAGGCGCTTAATATTGTTTATCTACAGGATCAATCCATCCAACACCCCTAACCTGTTACTACTACTCCCGAGGAGCAATCTGTCCATTAAGGGTTAAGGTTGAGATGCAAAATTTTGAAATATGTAAACTGTTGTATAAATTGAAATTTATTGTGCTGTAATGTTAGTGAAAATGTTTAGTTTAGTGTTACTGTTTTGAATAAAAATGACTGATACCGTTTCTGACATTGTCAAAGTTCAGTTTCATTTTTTTTAATTCAGGCCATGTGTGGAATACATTCAGCAGTGATTCATGGTCTACAATCTGTGCTGAAGGTCTCTACATTGACCATGGTGCTCTAAGTTGTCTTTCTCCTGATGGAAAGCTTTTTGTTGTCAATCCAAAAACCAAAAGCTCAGTGGTAAGTAGGGGCGAATCTTACTTCAAGTTTTAGTAGTTTTCCCTGAAGTCTGTAGAAATATTTGACTACTGTCAGTTGTCAAAAAGCCTTGATTCACACTTCCTAATATTTCTTAGAGACTTCCATAAATGGCATCAGATGCTAAAGTTTCTAATTTTTTGTATTGACATAAGAATGATCAGTCATATAGCAGCATATTTTATGAATATTTTCTAATGAGGATTTATACAGTTTAAGAGAAAACTTACAAAGTAAACTTCATATGATTTTTTTACTCAACACTTCATGTTTTTAATACTAAATAAATAGTAATTTTGGACCTTTACTTTTCAGCCTTTAGAACTTGTAAATAATGAATGCATAGCTAGTGTAAGCCAACGACCTGAAGCTATGTGGGTGGTAACAGCTACTGGAGATATATACATAAGAGTTGGGTTGTCTGCAAAGTCGCTGTTAGGGACACGATGGGAACAGCTCGACTTGCACCAGATCAGTAAGTTGATGAGGTTGTTTAATACACTATACATACATATCTCTCTCTCTCTCTCTCTCTCTCTCTCTCTCTCTCTCTCTCTCTCTCTCTCTCTCTCTCTATATATATATATATATATATATATATATATATATATATATATATATATATATATAGATATAATATATATATATATATATATATATAGTATATATATATATATCTAATATATCTTAATATACATTCATTCATTCTCATTCACAAGGTTTTGACATGTCAGATTCTGGAAAGAAAGCACTGGGATTCAGAAGTTATATGATGCATTTTATTTAATTTTAGCTGGTAACCTAATGCTAGTGCCATTTAATATTACTCAAAAGGAGCAAACATTCATAGACCAAGGCGAACAAATCTTCAGCAAGCTTCCACATAGTAGAAAACCCATATGTGAAAGAGAAGGAAATAAGTACATTAATGCAAGTTAACAAACAGATACAAATTTTCATATAACAGTCCATTGAAATTTAAAATACCCTGTGCTGGTTCCATGTAGACCATTTGCACTCTACTTTTAATGAAAGGAGAGAAAAACTTTGGTACTGGCTAGTATGTCATTGTAGCATTTCTAGTAGTCTTTGCTAAGGATGGCAAACAATGCATCTTACAGTGAGTCTGAATCATAATGGTGATTGATAGAAAAATTTTTTTAAAAGACCCCTTTGAGTAGTTATGAGTAAATGGTAGATTCCTCGAGGCAGTTAACATCTAAACTGAACAATAATTCTCAATGGCAGAAAAATATCTAAATCATGTGGCAGTGATATCATCTTTTATTTTCCAGGTGATGTCCATCTGTGCCATCTGTCATGTGGCACAGAGGTTGTCTGGGGAGTAGATACTCGGGGGGGCGTGTACATGCGTCAGGGCCCACTTACTCCTCCCCCTCTCGAATCTCTACCACCAGCCTGGATCCAGGTTGATGCTACGCCTCTAAAAGGAAATGCGATATTTACAAAGGTATTGTATATTCAAGAATTATTCAGTGCACTTTGACTTTATCTGTATATAAATTGACTTTCTAGTGTAATATTTCATTACAACATAATAATCATTAGATATTTGAGCTTGTAAAGAATAAATCTTATGGCAGTGTGATTATTATTAATTATTAGTATTGCTAAAGTGTACGTTATTTTGGTCATTAAAATTATATTTTTGTATATTCCAAGTATTTTCAAGATCATTTTTTTTCAGGTATATGTGGGGATGAAAACACACATGGTGTGGGGACTTGATTCTAGTCATCGTGTTTATGTGAGAGAGGCTATATTTCCAGAGATACCAATTGGAATTTCATGGGTTTTAGTTCCAGGACTATTGGCTCTTCAGTTATCCATTAGGTATGCTACATATCATGCAAATTTTTAAGTGGATATAGTTAAAATATCTAACAATGGAGCATTAGGAAACACAACCATAATCATGAGTGCATTAGAAAACACTGTTCATCTCTGTGAATGCTTAGAAATATTCAACTTATGCTTTCCTTCTGGACACAGAAATTTACAGGCTTCATAATATTGCACAAATCACATTCCTTAATTATATTCTGTAGCTAGTCCTGAGATAGTTACCAATTATGTGTAAATTTAGTTAATTTTAGCACTGCATAAATTGTATTTTAAATTATCTTAAACTCAGATTTGATTCTGTCCTGGTCTTGGCTTTTGACAGTAAGGCAGACTACAGTATAGTATATATACCTTGGTTCTTAAATAATATTGTCATTAGTAAGATGTTTTATTAATAATTAATCCAAAACATAAACATACTGGCTTCTCATCTTATCATGAAAGGCTTTTGACAAACCTTACAAGGAGGAGCCCCACATGCTGTGTACTGTGCTTACAGAGCATTTGTTTTTTTTATTTTTTCCCATCTTGGGTAAGTGTCATGACTCAACCAGTGTTTATATATTGGTTTATTTTTTATTTTCAGTGAAAATGAAGTTTATGCATTGACGATTAATGGTGAAATTTTCAAGCGCACTGGGGTAACCGAAATCAACTACATTGGGGACACATGGGATAAGATACCTGGAAATCTTACTAGAATTTCAGGTAATAGTTTAATTTTTTATGTATTTTTTCATTATATATAATTAATGTGAAACTTGGTTATATGAATTTTACAGTAATAGTGAGCGTAACTGTACCTTGTGTTCTACGTTATCAAGTTTCCAGAAATACTTGACAATTTAGTTTTAATGAAAAGCATTTTACTACCATGTCAGAGTTTGTAGATAATACTTCCTTAAATTTTTTGTTTAAACAAGTACTTCATTAACACTAACTTTTGTCAAGTTATGTGGTAATACATAAGAACTAATATAATTTTATTTCTATGGTTTTCTTACTGGAATTTTTTCCATTATTGTTTAGTTTTTTTATTTACTAATTATTTTTCAGTTACAACTGACAATCGCTTGTGGGGTCTCAACAGTAATGGTCATATATGTAGACATGAAAAGCTGTTGTCAACGGAAGCGCCCAGCGAAAAAACAGAAACAATTCACGATGTGTTTCTTTCAGATGGAAGTGAGGAATGGGAAATGCTGTGATATTATATTACCTCATCCCCTGCTTTAATATGTACAGTGTATGCTCCCTGGTACATATTATCATTGCAAGGTTGGAGGGATAGGTCTATTTTAACCACAAATGTAACGGAATTAAAGTAATGAATGGAACTGCTTTTAGAAATGAATGCGGATTCTATATCAATCTCATTTGGTTGACCTCAAAGTGGTACAAAAGAAGTCCTTGTTTTTTAATCAAAGTAATTAATTTTGAGCTTAGCTATAATGAACTGTACCATGCGTACGTGTGGACAAGGTTTTAAAATGGATGCTTTTAACAGAATGCCATACCATATACAGGCAGTCCCGAGTTAAGGTGGTCTTGACATAAGTCGATCCAATCTTACAACACTTTTCAAAATTATTCATGGAAAATTTGCCTCCGAATTGAGGCGAAATTCCAAAGTTAAGGTGACATTAGGCTGGGTACTCTTTTCTGAGCTACTTTATGTAAAGTAAGTGTCACCATTCTTCCAGTGTGCAAGCCAACCACAGGAGTAAAGGCCCGACTTTAGTCGCACCTCAGGAACAGCGCTCTGCCGTAACTTGGGGATTGCCTGTACTTGTTAATTTTACTTTTGTTGTTTGCGTTTTTTTTTTAAAGGACAACCCGTTTTTAAGCTTGACCTCATAATGTAAACTTTTATATATATACATATACATATATATATGCATGTGTGTTGCACAACATGTCAAGTGGTCTTTGTTATTATGTAAAATACCATAATGGCTCAAGTAAATTTGCTGATGGCAGTCAGGTTGTTCCTTTTTATGTCATGAATTTCAGAAAGCATCATGGAAATGTAAGTTTAACAATGCTAAAATTAAAACATGCATTTATATACTTTGGGATGACTTTTCATTGATAATGGCAGTTGAGTGTATAAATGAGCAATTATGTGATATTACCAGACTACCTTGACATTACGAAATGGAAGCTTTAAGGAATGTTGGGAGTCAACAAAGCAATATAGTACAGTATAGAATTTATAAAGATATATATATATATACTATATGTTATGTGTACACTTTTTTATTTTTCAATTTAAAATTCAATAAATTGTGCTTAAATTTCTATAAACTTGTGAAAAACTTTCAAATGTTTTCTTTTTTATGATAATCCTTATTAGCAGAAGAATCAAAGGCTAGTGTTATGATCAGACAGTTTCTATTCAAAGCAAGTGCTCTCTTGCTGTTTTGTTTTTGCCACATATTCCAGAACAAAACTTTGCTGCCAAAATCTTGTTATCAAACTGTAATTAATTTAAAAAAATGTTCAGTTTCAGTATAATTTTCAAGCAGTTTTTAAGCACCTCACCTCTTTCTAAAGTATGGATGACATTTAAGTGTTCTCAAATAATTCACAATATAGTTTTATTATATCCAACGTCTTGCTGCTTTCCCATAACGATGGTCTAAAGAGTAAACACACTGCTTCTAAGATTTCATAAACCAAGCAGAAAAGGCGATACTATAGTAGATTCACATCAACTGTGCATCTGAAGTCTAGGCCAGTCCCTTACAACGCTCTTGATTGGCTATTGATAAGCCAATCACAGGACTGGAAATTCTGTCTCTTGAGATTTCACATATGCAGGATGTATGTTCCATCTCTCCTGAGGGATGCTTTTGAAAGACATATCCCTCAGGAGATGTGGAACATACATCCTGTCTATGTGAACTCTTGAGAGAGACTGAAAGTTTTCTTCCCTGTGATTGGCTTATCAACAGTCAATCAGGAGCATTGTACGGGACGGGCCTAGACTTCAGATGCACGGGCAATGTGAATCTATTATAGCTTGAACAGAGTTCAAAATTTAAATAACTGAGCAATCTATGTTGTTGACAGTTGATCATCAACGAATGACAATGCAACAATTTAGTCTCATTCATATACTGTGGACAAAAATATTCAGATATATAATGGACAGGATGATAGTGGTTTATGCCCCAAAGCGAAGGGAAGGCAAAAAATCACTAAGGAGAACAAGTTCAAAGCTTTCTTAATGTTCTGAGTCAATTAGATATGAACCTAATGGATAAAACAATTTACAAATAGTAGAAATATAAATATTAAGAAGATTGACCAATTATTTTGACCAATTATTTAACTTAATAATCAACGTGAATTAGAAGTTGGCTGTAAGTCCTCACATATTAACAACAGTCTTAAATAGCGCCTCAGTGGCATGATCGGTATGGCCTAGGCCTGCCACCTCGGTGGCCGCGAGTTCAATTCTCGGCCATTCCATTGAGCAGTGAGAGATGTGTATTTCTGGTGATAGAACTTCACTCTCGACGTGGTTCGGAAGTCACGTAAAGCCGTTGGTCCCGTTGCTGAATAACCACTGGGTCCATGCAACGTAAAATCACAATACAAACAAACAATCTTAAATAGTACAACACATTCAATAGTTAATACTGAACTGTTTTTTTTATTGTTACTTAATAGGTACAGCAGTGACATTAACTCTGCCTTGGAACTTTTATTTCTTCATCATGGACCTATTATGCTTAAAATTTTTTACAATCCAGCCTTAAAATTTTCACAATTATTCACCTTTTTTTATGTTTTATCTTCCATTTGTTTATACTTGAGGTTACTCATCAGAGTGGCCTAATTATACCCTCGTTATACAGTAGTACCTCGAGATACGAAAGGCTCAACTTACGAAAAATCCAAGTTACGAAAGCCAATACGAAAAATTTTACTGCTCTACATACGAAAAGTTTTCAAGATACGAAAGGTTGTTGCTATAAATTCCCGAGATTCGCCCGGACCACCGAGAACAATTTTAAAACTCCCGCGCCGCCAACTGAGTAAACTCGCCACCATCCTCCCGCTCTCCCATTGGTTCCTGATGCTAGTCACCCCATAAGGTCCTGCTCTCCTATTGGTCAGCATCTACCCCTTGTGCTTTAAGTATTCTATTGGTAAAAGGATGCTGTAAATTGAAAAAATTAGTATTCATGCAATACATTTAATAAAAAAAAACATTAGGTAAAGATAGAATAAAGAATAGAAATGAATGGTTATTATACTGTTTGGTAGTTTCAGTAGTTGAAGAGAGATAATGAAAATTTATGGCTTACTGTGTAAAAGTGATTGCTTGGCGATCGTTCGATACTCATAAGTGCTGGATGTAAACAGACGTTTGGAAGCTTTTTTTTTGTTTATTATAGTTAATGGTTACTTAATAATTATTTGAAATGAGTACATGCAATACATTTAATAAAAAAAATGTGAATTAGATATCATAATATATAAAATAAATCAGACTGTCAACAAATACGCATTTTTTAGAATTCTTCTTCTGTTTTATTATTACGTTACGTATACGTATTACATGTTTCATTATAGCTGTCAGTAACTCGGTATCTCCGTTAGGTAAAGATAGAATAAAGAATAGACATGAATGGTTATTATACTGTTTGGTGGTTTCATTAGTTGAAGAGAGATACTAATGACAATTTATGGCTTACTTTGTGGCTTACTGTGTGCTAGGAAAAATGATTGCTTGGCGCTCGTTCCATACTCGTAAGACGGGTAACATCTGAATGTAAACAATCGATTGGAAGGTTTGTTTTTTGTTTGTTTGTGTATTATAGTTAATGATTAATTAGTAATTATTTGAAATGAGTACATCCTGATTATTTATACAGTTTATTGGCATATTCTAAGCTTTTAGCTCTTAGGTTTAGATGTCGGAATCATAGACTAGGCTACGGTAGCAACCGCTAACATAGGCTAGGCTTATTGCTAAGGGACATAAAGTCCTAATATATGCAGTAAAAATGGGGTTGAACATTATATGCAGTTGAATAATACTCAAGTATGTACAGTATTTTGTCTTTTTGGAGTCATATTTCTTCCGTTGTAACCCTAGAACATGTGTTTTAGGCCTGGAAATATAATTTACTGGGGTGTTTTTGGAGGGTTTGGAACGGATTAGCCATTTTACATGTTAAATGTGTTCCAAGATACGAAAAACTCTTGATACGAAGGCCGTCTCGGAACGGATTAATTTCGTATCTCGAGGTACCACTGTATATATAAATATATATTTCTGGGCTCAGTTCATGTCGGCCTGTGAAATAATCCTTAAGTTCATTATTTCTAGGTAAATAACCTAATAATTACCAGAGAAAAAATAAAATCAAGAAAATGTCAGTAAAACTGACTCGCTCACTCTATAAAAGAAGTGTCGGTATGGTAACAGGGGCGAGTGAGACCACTACCACGAACCACTTGCCATTTAGACATTCCACCTCAAAATCCCCCACCTGAGAGAGCTGATCCCAAAGGGTGATGCGCCCGCTACTACTACTAATACCGACGCCAAGCGGAGTGCAGCGCCTCTAGTGGCCATCCTTTTTCATTAGCTCATCAACAACACCCGCGTTTTTTTTTCTCTCTCGTGTTGTGTTCGCTTTTATTGGGATTTTATCCAAGATAGAACGCGCTGCTATCGCCATGGCTAAGTTAAGTGCCCGAAAGGTTAAGATTTTGTATTTTTGTCTTCCAGGGACCAGTATTTTCCGTTTTTTAGGTTATATACGGTCACCCGGTTGACTCGTGGCGGCCATGAGCCGCCTCGTGTTGTTAAGATTTCCCAGTCTTCCATACTGGGACGTCTTTATTCCTTCATGGGCTCTTATTTTGCGTTCATCTTCTTATTTACATCGTATATTAGAATTTAGGATCCACAGCCCATACCTTATTACCTATTATCTCTTTGGTTTTGGTATTTAGGGCTATACTGTTCTTCCCCAGTCCAGCATCCCAGCTTTTGCTCTTCATCGGCTACGGCTGGCTCCGAGTAGTCGACTGGTCTCCGGATCAGTTTGCCTTCTCCTGGACTCCTGTCTCTCCCACTCGTGTGTTCCTTCTATTCTTTTACGATGTATTTATTTATTTATTTAGTGTTATATTATTCAGTGTTATTTTAGTGTGTTAGGCTAGCTTTAGGCGCCCAGTACCTTGGTTTGGTACAGTTGGGTTCACGTGGTCTCTGCCTAGTGGTTGTGTTGCTACCGCACCTTGGTCCACCCTCGATCACGTGCTCCTCTGGGCGCCTTACCCACTCCCTTCCCTCCCTTCCACGCGGTAAGGGAGGGGTCTGGCCGGGCCCTCCTCGGTTGTCATGACAACCATTTTAGCCTACTTCCCTCTCTCTCTGAAGAGGGCCCTAGGAGGTCCAGGTCAGCTGGGTGCCTGGGTGACCACTTATAGTCTCGGGTACCGGGGTATCCGATGTGTAAGGGGGTTGCGGTTGGCCACCCCTCCCCCCCGCTCGCCGCGGCCACTTCCGGTGTTCCCGTTCGCTCAACCCCATACCCCGTTCCTCCCATGACGGACGGAGCCCCTGCTCACTAGCCGGGGGCCCCTTCGGTTGTCTGATATTACTGGCTCCGCCAGTCGCCGGGGTAGGGATCTACTAGTGGTCTCAAAGCTTGCCTACTGCTACCTTCTTTCCGCTATCGGAGGAGAGCTTGCTTACTTACCCGGGCACTCCTCTAGTAGTCGGAAGGAAGGCATGTCTTACTCTCTGTCGTAGTATACATGCCCCCTTTTATATATTACTATTGTTGTTATCTTATCATTAACTGCCTCCGCCGTTCTCCGTCGTGGTTTTTCCTCCTCTGGGCTTTCTCACCACTCCTGGTTGCTCTCCTCCTCTGTTCCTGGCGTACGCCGCGGATCCCAACCAGACCGCCCTACAAACCACACGTATTGCGGTAGAGGATTAGTTTTACTTTAACTTGCATACTCCGGCATGCAACGGAGTTCATGTTAGGCTGTAAGTGTGTAATCTCGATACTCATGTATCCTTCCACTTACAGGCTACCAATTGCCAGGAACCAGGCTGCAATGCAGTCCTCCATGACCCCTGTGGCCACGAGGAGTGCAGGACCCACGCCCCGTGCGCCACTACCCACGGCGAGTTGATTGTCTGGCACCACGAAGCATGCATTATATGCTATGACCTCGTGAGTCAGCTTTTGGATGGGGTGAGTAGGTTACTGGACAATTTTTCTTACAATCAGTTATCTATGTTTTAGTCTTAAGTCTTATTTTAAGCTGTAACTCCGCCATTAGAGGCTTCATACGGCCCTCTCTTTCAGGCTGCCACCGTGAAGGAAGTCGCCTTAGCAACCCTGAAGGCTTGGGTAGGCGGCTTTGGCAAAAACGCTGCCAAGGGACAGCCGTACATACTGGACAAGAAGTTGGCTGTCCAGATCTTTCCAGGAGGGAAAGCGACGGGGTACGTAGACCCCGCCACGGCAGCCCCAGCCATAGCCTCCATTCAGCGTGAGGTGCAGCAGGCCTTTGGAAGCATTTCGATTCAAGAAATGGTGCCGGACGTCGCCAACCTAGATATCAACATTGAGCCAAATGCGGTAGGTGTTGAGGACTAGTTGGTCGAGGTAGGTACTTCGGGCGCCCAAGGGTTACCTTTGGGCGCACCTGGATCTTCTTCTCCTGTTCCTTCTCTTCTTCTTCCTTCCAAGGCTTCACGGGATCTGAGATCCCTTCTCCTTCGCCTGCTGCTTCTGTGCCCCCGAAAGTGAAGGGACACAGAGAGCAAAAGATCCTCCAGAAGACGACAACCAAAAAGTCGTCGTCTTCTTCATCACGTAAGTCTTCGGCATCCTACGCCGGAGCAATGAAGGCGAAGTCTGACTCTTCCCATTCAAGAGGGTCAAGAAGCAAGGCTTCTAAGGAGAAGGTCCGAGCTCCGGCCAAGCCAGTACCTTCTCCGGTAGCTACCGGATCCGCTCCGGTGACTCCTGTCGGGATGGCAACACCTAGTGCATTCGATCCCGCCACCTTCTCGGCAGGAGTGTTACAGCAAGTAGGAGAGATGGTCGGTTCGCTTGGTACGAGATTTGAGCAAATGTTTGCTCAACTCTCCAGCAGTATCAACCAGTCCGGCCAATCGATTCAGGACCTTTCTAATCATGTTATGGAACACGATAATCGCTTCGCCGGCCTGAATCAGTCTCCACAGACTAACTTCCCCGTAGGAGGTACTGGTTTGGTCCAGTTACCACCTTATGAATCCCTGCCGGCCTTTTCTATGAACAATCCTTGGAGGGTGGCAGCCTATGCTCCCTTCAAGGATGGTATGATCTCTATTCCGGAGTGTGGAACGAGAAGGATTGAGGACTTCGAGTTCTACCCCCCCGGATTGACTCAGCCTTTCATAGGATATGCCAGGCTAACTCAAACAGCGCTCAATAGGGAAGACAAGATCCCTAGAGAGACTGTTTTGTACAGCAGGGATCATGCCCAAAGGGAGTGGGTTCACTACCTGGAGGATTGGGATTGCTCAAATACCAAACTCCAGGCCTTCAAGAGCCCCTTCACCATCTTTGCCACAGAGGAGGAGGCTTCACTCCCCTTTACGACAAAGATGGTGGAGACGACTCTTCAGGCTGTACTGAAAGATGAACCCATTTCGCAGCTAAGGGAAGCAGAACCAACATCTCCTCTCTTCCCTGCGTTTGGCGAACTGTGGGAGAATCTGCCGGCCACCTTTATAGTGGGAAAGCTAAAACCGGACTGTGCTATGGATCAGTTCGGTGAGAAGCTCCCTAGACTGCCTGATAGCCTTATTCAGGCAGAGTTTGATGCTCGGACTAGGCTAGGGAGATCACTTAACTCCCTAGTCATTACGGAGATGGCTGCCCTCTCATACGCGACGGAGCCTTTGTTTAAGATCCTCGCGAAGTCTCGGCTTCAATCGGTCCAGGCAGACGCTTTCGACTTTTTCACAGCTAGGAGAAATTGTCGCAAGCATGTGTTGCAAGAAGCCACCATTAGACACGAACCTAATAGGCTTCTTGCTTCCAACATGTGGGGTGCGGACCTCTTCCCAGAAGCTTCTGTGAATGAGGTACACCACGAGGCTTCAAGGCTTAACCAAAGCCTTAGAGCTAGATGGGGTATCTCATCCAAGAGGAAGCAGGAGAACCCATCCTCTTCTGGTAAAAAGCTGAAAAAGACCAAAAGGTTCCAGCCATACCAGAAGCACCAGCAGCAGCAGCACTTTGTCCAGGCCGTCCCAGTTACCCAACCGGGTCAGCCTTCGACGTCAAAGCAGAACCAACCCATCCTCCTGCTGTCCCCTCAAAACCAGCCCTCAACCTCGTACACCGTCTCGCCGGCTTTCAACTCCATGGATGAAAGCCAAGCATTCCCTACCTTTAATAGGTTCTCGAGGGGAAGCAGGGCGAGAGGCAACTTTCGTCAGCGAGGTTCGGGAAGAGCTGCAAGTAGAGGCAAGCACTTCAGAGGAGGACGTGGAGGTCATCCCGCACAGCAGCAGTGAGACTCCCCAGGTGGTAGGAGAGGCTGTTCCTCTTCCGTCACAGGTGGGGGTTCAGCAAATGGGCACAGAGCATCGTGTCCAAGGGATTAGGTTGGAGTTGGATCAAAGATCCCCCACCAAACAAATCATTTCTCCAAGTACCATCAAAGGAGTTGACAGATTATGAGGAGGAGCTCCTTCAGAAAGGAGCTGTGGCGAGAGTCAAGCATCTAAAATTTCAAGGGCGCTTGTTCAGCGTGCCAAAGAAAGGCTCGTCAAAAAGAAGAGTAATCTTAGACTTGTCAAAGCTAAACTCTTTCATTCGTTGCGACAAGTTCAAAATGCTGACCATCTCGCAGGTACGGACCTTACTTCCCCGTGGGGCCGTCACCACCTCTATCGATCTTACAGACGCATACTATCATATCCCCATCGCGAGACACTTCCGCCCATACCTAGGTTTCAAACTAGGAGACCAGACATTCTCTTTCAAAAAGATGCCCTTCGGACTGAATGTAGCCCCCAGGGTATTCACGAAAATAGCGGAAGTAGTAGTTAAACAACTGAGATCGCAAGGGATAATGGTAGTAGCGTACCTCGACGATTGGTTGATCTGGGCACCAACCGTCGAGGAATGTCTCAAAGCCACAAAGAAGGTAGTTCAATTCCTGGAACATCTGGGGTTCCAGATAAACAAAACGAAATCCAGATTCACTCCGGAGACTCGTTTTCAATGGCTAGGCATCCAATGGGATTTATCCTCCCACAATCTGTCAATTCCTGTGATCAAGAGGAAAGAAATAGCCAAGTCAGTGAGGCAATTTCTCAAGAACAAACAAGCTTCAAGGAGAAACCAGGAAAGAATCCTAGGTTCCCTTCAGTTTGCCTCAGTGACAGACGTCCTTTTGAAAGCAAGACTGAAAGATATAAATTGAGTTTGGCGCTCAAGAGCAAATGTCAAATCTCGAGACAAGTTGTCAGTGATTCCACAAATCCTTCGCAACCAGCTCCGTCCATGGACAAAGGTGAAGAATCTTGCCAAAACAGTTCCCCTTCAATATCCTCCTCCGGCGTTAACGATTCACACAGACGCCTCCCTGTCCGGTTGGGGAGGATACTCTCAATTCAAACAAGTTCAGGGGACTTGGTCCGCTCAGTTCCGCCAGCTCCACATAAATGTGCTGGAAGCAATGGCAGTTTTTCTTACCGTAAAGAAGCTCCTTCCCCCAAAGAAGTCTCATCTAAGGCTAGTTTTGGACAGTGCAGTAGTAGTACACTGCATCAACAGGGGAGGATCCAAATCCAAACACGTGAATCATATCATGATAGCCATATTCGCCCTAGCGAACAAGCACAAATGGCACCTATCTTCCACCCACTTGGCAGGGGTAAGGAATGTTATAGCAGACGCATTGTCCCGGTCAGTCCCTCTGGAATCAGAATGGTCTCTAGACATCAAGTCGTTCCAGTGGATATGCCGGAGAGTACCAGGTCTCCAAGTAGATCTATTCACTTCACAAGCGAACCACAAGCTTCCTTGCTATGTGGCCCCCAACCTGGACCCTCTGGCTTATGCCACGGACGCCTTGTCGATAGATTGGAATCAGTGGAGAAGGATCTATATCTTTCCTCCAGTGAATCTTCTTTTGAAAGTTCTGAGCAAGCTGAGGACTTTCAAAGGTCAAGTAGCCCTGATTGCTCCAGATTGGCCAAAGAGCAACTGGTACCCCCTGCTTCTAGAGTTGGGTCTCCGACCTCAACGGATTCCCAACCCCAAGCTATCGCAACCAGTACAAATGAGGACTGTGTTCGCTTCCTCAGGAATTCTTCAGACCCTAACTTTATGGACTTCATGAAGTTTGCGGCTAAAAAAGATGCTAACATTGATCCCCAGAACATCCTTTTTCTAGAATCAGATAAGAGGGAATCAACTATTAAACAATATGACTCTGCCGTCAAAAAGTTGGCATCTTTCCTGAAGGAATCGGACACTACAACCATGACAATTAACTTAGCCATATCCTTTTTCAGATCTTTGTTTGAAAAAGGCTTAGCAGCTAGCATGATTACCACTAATAAATCAGCTTTGAAGAAAATCTTAGTTGGGTTTTCAAATAGACTTAACAGATCCTACTTTACGTTCTATTCCCAAAGCCTGTGCTAGACTTAGACCTTCTGAAAGGCCTACTTCAGTTTCATGGTTTTTAAATGACGTCCTCAAACTAGCCTCGGATACTGACAACTCGTCTTGCACATTTATAATGCTACTTAGGAAGACGTTATTTTTATTAAGTCTGGCCTCAGGGGCCAGAATTCCAGAACTGTCGGCTCTATCCAGAGATACGGGTCATGTAGAATTTCTCCTTTCAGGAGAAGTTCTGCTTTCTCCGGATCGCAGTTTTTTAGCTAAAAATGAGGATCCTCTTGCAAGGTGGGCTCCTTGGAAAGTCATTCCTCTTCCCCAAGATCCCTCCCTTTGTCCAGTGAATTGACCTTAAGGAGCCTTTCTTCGTATTCTGGACATCCATTCCTAGATCCTCAGGCCCTCTTTTTGAGGGAAAAAGGTGGCACCTTATCAGTTAAAGGAATCAGGCAGCAGATCCTTTACTTCATTAAACAGGCCAACCCTGAATCATTTCCAAAAGCACATGATATCAGGGCAGTAGCTACTTCAATTAATTATTTCCAACATATGAATTTTGAGGATCTTAAGAAATATACTGGATGGAAATCACCGACAGTCTTCAAACGTCATTACCTGAAGTCCTTGGAATCATTAAAATTTTCAGCAGTAGCAGCGGGAAACATAGTTTCCCCTGATGCTGCACAGTAGTTGTAGTATAAAAGATCCAGGTCTCCTTTCTACCTACCTTGTCCAACATGCCTCACCCTACTGCTATGCTCTACGTGGTCCTCTAGCCTTAGCCGCTAGGTTGATTTTGGTGGACTGCCCCTTATTTTTTCGCTAGGGGCACCCACATATTGTACATATAAATGTGCTTCAGTGTTTCTTTTACCCTTATTTTTATGCTAGGGTAGAACACAATGGATTTTGTATATTTTGTAAATATTTGATTAATTTTAGTGAATCTCTTTAAATATTTGTTTTTTGGTTACCATTGTACTAAACTGTGGTTTTCATTGATTAATTTAAGCTAGTAAGTCCCTTTTTATGTTATTATCGTGTAACTGATTCTTTGATTCACTTATATTATATTCTAATCTTATTTTATTTTTTGTTTCATTTTGACCCTCCATTGTCATCTTGGCTGTTTCTCTGGTACTATTTCACAGGCCGACACAAACTGAGCCCAGAAAAGGGATTTTGACGAAAGAAAAATCTATTTCTGGGTGATTGGTTCGTGTCGCCCTGTGAAACCCACCCTGTTTTTTCTTTCCCACCCTGCAGGCCAAGATGGACATCTTTGTAAAAGGATGGCCACTAGAGGCGCTGCACTCCGCTTGGCATCGGTATTAGTAGTAGTAGCGGGCACATCACCCTTTGGGATCAGCTCTCTCAGGTGGGGGATTTTGAGGTGGAATGTCTAAATGGCAAGTGGTTCATGGTAGTGGTCTCACTCGCCCCTGTTACCATACCGACACTTCTTATATAGAGTGAGCGAGTCAGTTTTACTGACATTTTCTTGATTTTATTTTTTCTCTGGTAATTATTAGGTTATTTACCTAGAAATAATGAACTTAGGGATTATTTCACAGGGCGACACGAACCAATCACCCAGAAATAGATTTTTCCTTCGTCAAAATCCCTTATATATATACACACACACACAGTGGTACCTCATTTGTCGAACGTTTCATGTGTCGAACTTTCCGTTTTTTGAACAAATTTTCGAGAAAATTTTGTATCGTTTGTCGAACAAATGCTCGTACTTTGAACCGACTGATTACGTATCTAGTTTATACTTGTATTCGACGACCTACTGGGTCTTACAAGTTAAACTGTATTAATTTATTTTTTCATTTACAATACATAGTTTAATGATAACAATATTCGACAAAATACATCAAAGTATAAAGCATTTAATATAAAATTTAGCTTTCAATATAACATTTAGCATTAACAATGTATAAAATCGTCACACCCAGCTGATTTCACACTGAACGAGGGAGCGTTGATATGTTGAGGAGAGAAGGGGATAAGAGAGTTAAAATATTACTATATGTATGTAAAAGCAATAACAATTCACATAAAAAAGAGAGAATGTCTCAATTAATTTAACGTAATGATAAAGTAGGAAAACAATCAAATGCAATACAAAAAAAAAGGTCTTAATTGAGCCAGTGTCCAGTGCGCCGAGTGAGACGGTCTAGTTGAACAATATTAACAAAATAGTAAATGAAAGAACAAAGCTAACTTGAGGTAGAGGGAGGTAGCATTTATATATTTTAGGAATAATGAATGAATGATTTTAAGTTATTGTGCATTGTGGTATTGTTGAGGAGAGAAGAGGCAGTAAAATCTTTACTATAATATGTACATAAAAGCAGTACCAATTCACATGAAAAATAACATTTTATTTAACAATAAATTGAACGTAATGATAAAATATGAAAACAATCAAATGCAATACAGAAAAAAGGAAAAAAAAAAAATAAAAAAAAAAAAGGTCTTAATTGAGCCAGTGCTCGGTGTGCCGAGTGAGATGGTCTAGTTGAACCAAGGTCTAGAGAATATAAGGTCTTGTCATGCTCAGCTTAAACTGGGGTACAGGATTAAATGGCTAGGTGCGTGACATCACAATAACCGCAGTCAGGCCCCTTAACCTATAGCAATCCTGGCTTTACTTTCTCTCTTTTTATTTTTCTAAATACTCTAAGCTATTAGATAATTAAATTAATAGTCAGATGTAGGTTCTTCATTCTACTAGTCAGATGTAGGTTATTCATTCTACTATGTTAAGAAGAATAATCATAAGAGAGTTCATTAGAACATTTTCGCCAAGTAACATTGAAATTAAGAAAACCTACCTTTGCTTTCTTCTTTTTATCCGTTATTAAATGCTATTATGTTTCTGAAGGAAAATAATAGTCAGAATTAAAACTATATCTTAATATATTAAATAATCATGAGCGAGTCCTAGAGAACATTCTAAACAATAATATAAATATATGTCTAAATTATACATTAAACATATCTCCATAAAATCACATTTTCAAACATCTAACTCACCTGGTAGTTATATATATATAGCTTATGTCCCTGACGTCAGCTATATATATAACTACCAGGTGAGTATGTTCAAAAATTTATTTTATCATGAAAATAACATTTTGCACATATATAGCTATGTTGCTAACTTTTTTAATCTATGCACCGCTTTTCTGGAACTACTAATGTGTCTGTTCAAATTTCGAATTCTAAAAACTGTATGGCATGGAACAAAATATTTCGACTTCCGAAGTTATCTGGAAGTGACTGCTAATTATATCCGCTAATTTAATTATCGCTCCTTTTAAGGCTGTTAAAACATTTTCCGCCCATGGTGAGAATCAAACATCCTATCCATACATTTCAAATGATCAAGAAACAACAGGTTTCATTAGTTTCCCTTCACCAAAGCTTATGGCACCAATCTTTGTGTCATCTTCCTTTGTTACTTTTGCTCCTAAATGTTCCAGTTGTGGAAACTTGCGAGCAATGAACCCGCCAACATATGGCATCTTCCCATGTTTGTTCTTCCACTTCCTGGTCTTTGAAGTCATCACTTTGATCATCCTTATTAAATACTGGTAAGCAAAATAAAATTGCTGATACACTGGTTTTTTTCTGAAGGGAATTTCCTTCGTCTTTGAATGATGTGTCTTGCTTGTCAGGGACGTGGGAAAATGAGGCGAATGTTACATTTTCACTGTTGCAGTTTTAAACGTTTCTCTTTGAGCTTACAAGTGTGCTGTCTTTTCCTAAAAGGTGGGCTCTGAGACGATGTTTAAATGCAACTGGTGATGGGTGCTGATCGTACGCTCCCATTTGACTTTTGCAACCAAAAAAGTGCCCCAACCCAGCCTGATTTAGTCTGTAATTTAGATTATACGTCATGCCAAGTTTTTATTTTGCCATTTTCAGCAAGTTAGACAAAGGATAGAGAATTGTACTTTTCTTCACTTTCATTTCTCTAGCAGTTCTATTCATGTCTGGAAAGATTTTGTCTTGCAATTACAGGGTTAGTCACGTAAGCATTTCTTGATGATTTTCTATCTGTTAGCAGTCGAAAATAAAACGGATCAAACTATCTATCAATAAGCTGAATGAAATGGCTTGTAATTTTCCAGACCTTCTCTTCAAATATCCTTGGTTGTCGAAGTGATCAAAAGTTTTATAAGTACTTTTGGACAGCAGTTGCACAGCAAGTTCAACTTTCATTCGTTGCATACCTATAACAATGATATGTTTTTCAGAAAGTTTATAAGCGACATGTCCGAAGATCACTTCATTCCTCTTTATTAGCTCTCTAACTGGACCATTGTGAGCGTATGTACTACATACAGTTGCCTTAAAGTGTTCCTTTACCCCATCCCCTTCTGATTCATGAAAATGGTCTGGTAACACAGCAATGAAGCCCGTTTGTCTTGTAACGATGGATGTGAATGGTCGAGCTATTGGATGCCAATGCTCATATTTTCTAATCACTACTGTAGATAATGTGTTAATGATATTAATGATATAAGAATAATAGTTTACATTACCAGTGAATTAAGTTGTTAAATATATAAAAATATCGTATAATAACGGAATTATAAAAATAGCAATAGTGAAAATCATATTCACTGCTTACTAACCATAATCATCAACCTTTGTTCCATTCAGGTGTGTCACGACGCCAGATAATGATTAATTATTCATTCATTCCATTCAGGTGTGGCTACTGCAGGCATTTGCTGGGATCATACTTTTGTTCCTGGTAGATCATTATTTAGTATCAATTTCACACCTTCACCAATATTGCTGTGTCTTCGTGGACGGCGACACAGCGATATTAGTGAGGGTGTGAAAAAAAGTTATTGAAGTCAAACTAACTGTTTCAAATATCTCGTTCAATATTTAAAATTTCCCTCCACATGTGACCTAACAAAACATCAAGAAGAAATCATCAATTGTATTTTCATTTTTATGAAAGTAAACTCCACGATGATCATTCGCAGAATAGTGAGGTTCATATGAGTTCATGACAACTATGGTGGTAGTTCGAGAATTCATCGGTTGTCAAAGACCCACTTTACAATGGAATTACAATCGAATTACCCTGTGTAATGTAATTAAGTGCTTTGTAAGGTATTTCACTTTTAATACTGAATATTTATATGTATCCAATTAGCAACTTGACCTTGCAACCAGATGCACCTTAAATGGGTAGATACATAGAAATAAGAACTGGATTGAATTGCTTTTGCTTTCAGTATTCGTCAGGTTTTGATTTTATTTCTTTACATTTAACTTAAATGGCTAAATTTCTCCCCTCATTTGAGCTGGTCCTTGGTCATAGTCATTGCTAATAAGTAAAACACCCAAGCTTTTTGTAAATATATAATTATGACTTTTCTTTATTAAAATCAGCTGGTTTCATAAATGAATTTATAGCACCTATCTAAAAACCATGTACTAATACACAATTGTCATGTTCAGTGTATTTCACAACCATAATTTTGTATTAGCCTTTGTTATAGGACTCAAGCAATACAGATTGATTGAAGCTATATGTATTTTTTCCTTTTTTGTCAAATTTCTATTCTCGTAAAATTCTTTACACTGATAAAAAAACCCACAAGATTAATGAGTATAAATTGTTTACTTGTGAGTATTAACATAGTATTTTACTATAACTTAAGTACTTTCCGCCCTTAATTGTGCCCATTCTTAAGGAATATGGATAACACCTTACTAGAGAGAAATATTAAAGTCTACACGAATGTAGTTAACTACTTACTGGAGGCACCATTGAAGTCTCCAGGTCACAGATAACTACTTACTAGAGGCAGCATTGGAGACTCCAATGCTGCCTCCACTAAATAGTTATCTGTGACCTGGAGACTCCAATGCTGCCTCCACTAAATAGTTATCTGTGACCTGGAGACTCCAATGCTGCCTCCACTAAATAGTTATCTGTGACCTGGAGACTCCAATGCTGCCTCCACTAAGTAGTTATCTGTGACCTGGAGACTCCAATGCTGCCTCCACTAAATAGTTATCTGTGACCTTGAGACTCCAATGCTGCCTCCAGTAAGTAGCTATCTGTGACCTGGAGGCTTCAATGCTGCCTACAGTAAGTAGTTATCTGTGACCTGGAGACTCCAATGCTGACTCCACTAAATAGCTATCTGTGACCTTGAGACTCCAATGCTGCCTCCAGTAAGTAGTTATCTGTGACCTGGAGACTTCAATGCTGCCTCCAGTAAGTAGTTATCTGTGACCTGGAGACTTCACTGCTGCCTCCAGTAAGTAGTTATCTGTGACCTGGAGACTTCACTGCTGCCTACAGTAAGTAGTTATCTGTGACCTGGAGACTCCAATGCTTCTCTCCAGTAAGTAGTTATCTGTGACCTGGAGACTTCAATGCTGCCTCCAGTAAGTAGTTATCTGTGACCTGGAGACTTCAATGCTGCCTCCACTAAGTAGTTATCTGTGCCCTTGAGACTTCAATGCTGCCTCCACTAAGTAGTTATTTGTGACCTGGAGACACTAATGTTTCTCTCCAGTAAGTAGTTATCTGTGACCATGGAGACATTTCCAATGCTTTGCTCCAGGAAGTAAGTATCGTGACCTTGGAGAACTCAATGCTGCCTCCACCTAAGGTAGTTATCTGTTGCCCTTGAGAACTTCAAGCTGCCAGCCCACTAAGTAGTTATTTGTGACCATGGAGGACACTAAGGTTTCTCTCCATAAGTAAGTTAATCAAGTTATCGTGACCTGGCAACTTCAATGCTGCCTCCAATAAGTAGTTATCTGTGACCTGGAGACTCCAATGCTGCCTCCAGTAAGTAGTTATCTGTGACCTGGAGATTCCAATGCTTCTCTCCAGTAAGTAGTTATCTGTGACCTGGCGACTTCAATGCTGCCTCCACTAAGTAGTTATCTGTGACTTGGCGACTTCAATGCTGCCTCCACTAAGCAGTTATCTGTGACCTGGAGACTCCAATGCTGCCTCAAGTAAGTAGTTATCTGTGACCTGGAGACTCCAATGCTGCCTCAAGAAAGTAGTAATCTGTGACCTGGAGACTCCAATGCTGCCTCCAGTAAGTAGTTATCTGTGACCTGGAGACTTCAATGCTGCCTCAAGTAAGTAGTTATCTGTGCCCTGGAGAGTCGAATGCTGCCTCCAGTAAGTAGTTATCTGTGTTCTGGAGACTTCAATGCTGCCTCCAGTAAGTAGTTATCTGTGACCTGGAGACTTCAATGCTGCCTCCAGTAAGTAGTTATCTGTGTTCTGGAGACTTCAATGCTGCCTCCAGTAAGTATTTATCTGTGTTCCTGGAGACTTCAATGCTGCCTCCAGTAAGTAGTTATCTGTGTTCTGGAGACTTCAATGCTGCCTCCAGTAAGTAGTTATCTGTGACCTGGAGACTCCAATGCTTCTCTCCAGTAAGTAGTTTTCTGTGACCTGGAGACTTCAATGCTGCCTCCAGTAAGTAGTTTTTTGTGACCTGGAGATTTCAATGCTGCCTCTAGTAAGTAGTTATCTGTGTCCTGGAGACTCCAATGCTGCCTCCAGTAAGTAGTTTTTTGTGACCTGGAGACTTCAATGCTGCCTCTAGTAAGTAGTTATATGTGTCCTGGAGACTCCAATGCTGCCTCCAGTAAGTAGTTATCTGTGACCTGGAGATTTCAATGCTGCCTCTAGTAAGTAGTTATCTGTATTCCTGGAGACTCCAATGCGTCCTCCAGTAAGTAGTTATCTGTGTCCTGGAGACTTCACTGCTGCCTACAGTAAGTAGTTATATGTGACCTGGAGACTTCAATGTTGCCTCCACTAAGTAGTTATCTGTGTTCCTGGAGACTTCAATGCTTCTCTCCAGTAAGTAGTTATCTGTGACCTGGAGACTTCAATGCTGCCTCCACTAAGTAGTTATCTGTGTTCCTGGAGACTTCAATGCTTCTTTCCAGTAAGTAGTTATCTGTGTCCTGGAGACTTCAATACTGCCTCCAGTAAGTAGTTATCTGTGACCTGGAGACTTCAATGCTCCCTCCAGTAAGTAGTTATCTGTGTTCCTGGAGACTTCAATGTTTCTCTCCAGTAAGTAGTTATCTGTGACCTGGAGACTTCACTGCTGCCTCCAGTAAGTAGTTATCTGTGACCTGGAGACTTCAATGCTGCCTCCAGTAAGTAGTTATCTGTGTCCTGGAGACTTCAATGCTGCCTCCACTAAGTAGTTATCAGTGACCTGGAGACTTCAATGCTGCCTCCAGTAAGTAGTTATCTGTGACCTGGAGACTCCAATGCTGCCTACAGTAAGTAGTTATCTGTGACCTGGTGAATTCAATGCTGCCTCCACTAAGTAGTTATCTGTGTTCCTGGAGACTTCAATGTTTCAATCCAGTAAGTAGTTATCTGTGACCTGGAAACTTCACTGCTGCCTCCACTAAGTAGTTATCTGTGTCCTGGAGACTTCAATGCTGCCTCCAGTAAGTAGTTATCTGTGTCCTGGAGACCAATGCTGCCTCCAGTAAGTAGTAATCTATATTCCTAGAGATTTCATTGCTGCCTCCAGTAAGTAGTTATCTGCGTTACTGGAGACTTCAATGCTGCCTCCAGTAAGTAGTTATCCAAATTCCGGGAGACTTCAATGTTTCTCTCCGATAAGTAGTTATCAATATTCCTGGAGACTTTAATACTGCCTCCAGTAAGTAGTTATCTATATTCTTGGAGACTTTAATGCTGTCTCCATAAAGTAGTTATCTGTGTTCCTGGAGACTTCAATGCTGCCTCCAGTAAGTATTTATCTGTGTTCCTGGAGACTTCAATGCTGCCTCCAGTAAGTAGCTATCTATATCCCTGGAGACTCCAATGCTGCCTACAGTAAGTATTGATCTATATTCCTGGAGACTTCAATGCTGCCTCCAGTAAGTAGTTATCCATATTCCTGGAGACTTAAATGCTGCCTCCGGTAAATAGTTATCCATATCCTTAGAGACTTCAATGCTTCTCTCCCTTGGAGATTTCAATACTTCTCTCCAGTAAGTAGTTATCCATATTCCTGGAGACTTCAATGCTTCTTCCCTGTAAGTAGTTATTTACATTAATGGAGACTTCAATGCTTCTCTCCTGTAAGTAGCTATCTACATTCATGGAGACTTCAATGCTGCTCTTCAGTAAGTAGTTATCCATATTCCTGGAGACTTCAATGCTTCTCTCCAGTAAGTAGTTATCCATATTCCTGGAGACTTCAATGTTTCTCTCCTGTAAGTAGCTATCTACATTAATGGAGACCTCAATGCCGCTCTCCAATAATTAGTTATCCAAATTCCTCGAGACTTCAATGCTACCTCCAGTAAGCAGTTATCCATATTCCTGGAGACTTCAATGGTTCTCTCCAGTAAGTAGTGATCTATATTCCTCGAGGCTTCGATGCTTCTCTCCAGTAAGTAGTTATCTATATTCATGGAGACTTCAATGCTGCTCTCCAGTAAGTGGTTATCTATATTCATGGAGACTTCAATGCTACTCCCTAGTAAGTAGTTATCCATATTCCTGTATATCTTCCTCTTTCCATTGATGCATTGTTTTGTAAACTGGCCCACCTCAAAGTTTACCCAGCTTGATTAGCTGCATATTGATATATTTACCTGTCTAATAAGGGTTAAGTAGTTGTCCATATTTCTGGAGACTTCAATGCTGCTTGCTCTTCAGTAAGTAGTTATCTATATACCTGGAGACATCAATGCAAAACAGTGTTTAGTCTCTATTAAAACACATCAAATATATTGCGGCTTCAGATTAAATCATCAAGGACATAGAACCCTAGACTAAGTTGATGAGTCGTTCGATGAATGTCCTGCTCAAGATGTAGGCTTAGGTCAAGGCCAGAAGAATCTGGCCTTTTAGTATTGAAACCAATGTCATACATTATATAAACTGTGGCCTCGGCCTAAATTTTCGAGGGCTGAAGACAAAGAGACTATGTCAGTGTCAGTCATGGTATTCCGATGTCAGACATAGGCCTAGGCTAAGGTCAGAAGAATCCAGCCTCGTGGTCTCTACACTACCTTCAGTGCAGTGTGTGTATGTAAAACGTCTTTCACTTCTCATGTGTAGGCTTGGTTGGCATTGACCTGCTTAAGATGTTCATGATTGACAGGAAAAACACCAAAAGAAGGAACAAAAAGTTTGTGCATCTTGTTGCTTTACTTTCAAAAACACTTTCATCTCAATTATATCCTGAGCTGTCAGAAAACTTTATCTGCATCTTATAAACATATATAATAGGTTGTAACGGATTTCATTGCTTCAAAAGGAAAATTAAGCTTGGTGAAATTCCAGTCAAATCACATTTACTCAGAAAATTAAATAACAGGTTAATCATTTGTAGAAGCCTTTTGGCTACCACGTCAAGGGCAACACTAAATTCTGTTAGACCTAAGTACTGCTGCTTTCTAATCATGAGGAAAATGAATGAGTTAGGTGAAATGAATGAGTTAGGTGCTATGACCAAACCAAAACCCCCTCCCCCCCCAAAAAAAAAGAATATCAAGGGTTGACCTTTCAGCAAAGGCAAACAGAACTAATTAGACTGCAGTTCCAGAGCTTTGTAAAAGAGGGGAAAGAATGGTCATGTGACGGTTGAAATATTAGGATTACTGATTTTTCCACAACACATCTCGTGAGGAGTGACCTGGGAGGTTGCACGGCTACCTGAGGATGGAGGGAGGGTGGGACTGGAGGATAGGTAAGGGAGGGTGTGTGTGTGTGTGTGTGTGTGTGTGTGTGTGTGTGTGTGTGTGTGGCGGCTGGAGAATCAGTAATGGGGGTTGGGGGAGCCGTTGGTTAAAGGGACTCGCATTTAATTTGATCCTAACGATAAGGAAAGCAAAAATCGACACTGATGCTCTAATCAGGGAAGGGTCAGGATAATACAAAGCTGCAATTACTGGAATCAGGAACAATGCTTGTTAAACATGAAAAAGAATGAATAACAATTATAGTGGATGTAGCCAAATGAACTACGTTGTTCCCTTCAAGATTAGTTTGGGTGCTCATTTTCACAAACAGAAAACTAATCCAAATTCAGTTTCAATTAAAATTTTACTAAAAATTAAAAAAAATTAATGGACAAGGACGCAAAAATAGCAAAATGTATCTTGATTTCACTGAACTGACAAATCCACGGGATCATAAATAGTAGACAAATTCGAGACTGAAAGCACAAGAAATCCAGTCACGAATCCCACGAGACGAAAGGCTGAGATGAAAAACATATCGACTGCAAAACTATTCCTTTTTATCCACTCTTGGGTTGGTATAGAAGGACCATCAGGGTGATTAAAGTGTGTTGTTACTCGGATGACCCGAGTTAAGGGGACCGTCCGCTATGATGTCTATTTTTTTTATTTATTACTCGAAATACATAATTTTCATATATGTTTTAGATATATATAACACCTTTGTCATATAAAAATTTCAAGTCATTTGAGCAAAAACTTTTCGTTTTAGTTAGCAAAAATCATGATTTAAATAAAAAAAATTGGTAGAGATTTCTCCCGCTAATATGACATCATTTGTATTGAAAATCATACCATACAAACTTCTTTATATACGGAACAATTCTGTGTGGACAGAAGTTTTTATTTTTATTTTATTTTTTTTATTTTTTATGAATTTTTTTATTTTTTTTTTAGTCTAGACACTCAAAAAAATCTAAAAAAAAAAGAAAAAAAGAAATCAAAATTCTGTCACACAGAATTATGGGATTTTTATTCCTCTTTCCAATGATATCTTTCTCTCTAAAATTGGATAATAAATAACGATTAAACTCTACCGACATGCGCATAAGTATGTTTTTGAGTTATGAGCTCCCAAAGATTTGGTATGTAAATTTTCGCTTTTTCTTATAAAAGTCAAACAACATTATTATAATTATTACTTTATTTGTATTTTATTGTTGATTTCTACATCAAGGATCCTGGTCCTACCCCATACAAAAAGTGGTGTTAATACCCTCAGCGTGACACCAGATAATGATTTTGACGGCAAGACATGAGACAATGAGGGTAGCTGATAACAATGAATTTTCGTGTTTTTCTTTCAGCACACTCCTGGCCTTCGCTAATTTTGCTAGCCTTAGTTGCTGAGTAGCCTTCTTGATCTTAGGTAACTTCGGCATTGCTATAACTTCACTAAGAAGTTGTAAAAACAACGTAAATAGCTAGTAACCAAACGCAAGTGCCTACGCGCATGTACCTCCTCTGACGTCTGTGGCGTAACTGAGTCATTCTCTGAGTCTCGCCTATAAATAACCGCTCTGAGCAGCTCCCTTCTCGCCCAGTGTCACACTACCATTCATTGCTGCCAGATGTATGAGAATTTCGAAAAAAAATCTTTAAAAATCGCTGTATATATGCAAAAAATAAACACGCAAAAACAATTCTGTCAAACTCAAGTCATAAAGACGACGCAGTTACGATGACGTCATCATTTAAAAACCGCTATATCTTCATTATTTATAAAAATAATTGGCTGAAACTTCTGGAAAGCATGCACGGCATGTTTCTGCATAGATACAAGTAATAACTCGATTTATAATTTTTTCAAGTTGACATGTCATCCGCCATAGGGGACGGTCCCCTTAAATACCGGCTAGAGAAATTTCCATCTAGGCTACTCTGGTGAGAAATGGCTCAAATAAAGAACAAGCATGAGTGGCAACACACTAGATACATTAGTTCCTTTATACATCTGGTGGTCTATAATTTTCCCCCAAAGCCTTCCATATCGTAACCTGTCTATGGCTATCATAATTGTCTTTATGAAATTATATTTACAGGTCTTGGTAGTTGCGGTTTATAATTTAATTACTTTATAAATAGATGGATTGTGTAAATCCAAAGCGTATTTCTATTCAAATAACGTTCTGAAATTGACACCTAATAATGATCTACCATGAACAAAAGTAGGATCCCAGCAAGCGCCTGGAACAAAGGTTGACGATTATGGTTAATAAGGACTGAATATGAATTTTACCATTGCTATTCTTATTGCTCTGTTATTATACTATTTTTCTATTTGTTTAACATCGACTCAGATCACTGGTAAGGTGAACTATTATTCGTATATCATTAGCATATTGTCTACAGTAGTGATTAGAAAATATGAACATTAGCATCCAATAAGCTCGACCATGCACATCCGTCGTTACAAGACGTACAGGCTTCATTGCTGTGTTACCAGATCATTATCATGAAACAGAAGGGGTCGGGGTACCGTATAGGAACACTTTGAGGCAACTGTACCATCCGGCAATATGAATCCATGGTCAAGAGAATTATTTCTAAAAAGCTTCGCTTGATGTAGAGCATCCGCATACACGTATAGTATTTGCTGTTGTCCACTGGATTAATAAAGGACCTTCCTCCTGATAGCTAAGGCGAGGTTGAGTTGATGTCACGCTCTCGACCTGGCAAAAGCTTATTTTGGGTCAGCGCTGACAAGACCTCCTATACTCTTTGGACCTTGAGTTGAACAATATTAACAAAATAGTAAATGAAAGAACAAAGCTTTTCACATAAAACTTAGCACAAATGATTAATAAAATCATTCGTCATTGCGGTGATACACAGCTAACTTGATGTAGGAGGGAGGTAGCGTTTATATTTTTTAAGAATAATTAATGACTGATTGTTTTAAGTTATCGTGCGTCGTGGTATTGTTGAGGAGAGAAGAAGAGACAGTAAATCTTACTATAATATGTACGTAAAAGCAGTACCAAATCGCATAAAAAATTATATTTCACAATAAAAATTCAACATAATTATAAAAACATGAAAAAAAAAAAAAAAAAAAAAAAAACGCTTGCTCGAGTCAGTGTTCGGTGCGCTGAGAGAGAGAGAGAGAAAGAGAGAGAGAAGAACGGCTCTGCTTACCATTGACTAATTTATTAGCTGACCTGGATTATTATTCCCCCATTTCTTTCACTTACACTCGATCTGCCCAAATCCCTTTTATTTATTGTTACGGTAAAATACCAATCTAGTGATAATTGCTCTTTACGATATTTTTACTACTGTAAAAGTAACTCAGCTCTGTAATTAACAAACTGGCGCCGCTTTCAGCTTCTGCCTCACGACTTCGATTGTTTGTTTAAACGGCTTCCTTGATGAAAAAAGTTTTGTTTTCTCTTTCCTTTTTTTTCTTGCATTTTGACTTACTTATTTTTTTTTTAAATCCTCATATTTGTTTTAAAAGTCTGCCGTTTGCCAACAGTAAGTTGATGTATTGTGGCATAATTAATCTATTTCGTGCAATTAAGAACCAAGTGTAAACACGCTGATTCTCTCTCTCTCTCTCTCTCTCTCTCTCTCTCTCTCTCTCTCTCTCTGACACAATCGGACACACACGCACTATCGATTCCTTTTAATATCTTTGTACCTAATGTGAATAACATGTATTTTGTCATCAACCTTTGCATACTGCAATCAATTCGGTTTGCTCTAGAGGGTTCCCGTCTCTGTTTCATTACTTTACACTCTTGATTTAACTTTGAACACATTAATAATAGAAAAAATGTGAAAAGGGGAACTTTTTGGGTTGGCTAGAACGAATTATTCTGATTCCCTTTATTTCTTATGGGAATATTTGTTTCATATTTCGAACAAATCGTTCTTCGAACAGCCTTCTGGAACGGATTAAGTTCGAAATACGAGGACCTAATGTGTGTATATATATATATATATATATATATATATATATATATATATATATATATATATATATACACAGACACACACACACACACACACACACACACATATATATATATATATATATATATATATATATATATATATATATATATATACACACACACACACACACACACACACTACATATATATATATATATATATATATATATATATATATATATATATAATATACAACAATCGCAGGAAATACAGTACTAGGCATCATCCTCCCATTCCTTACGATCTTCAGGTGTAGCAAGGAAGTAAGAACTGGACATCTTTAAACTTGCGAATTCAAGTGGTCGAGTGACTGTCGAATTTCGTAATCCCCCCCGCCCCCAATCCTCCGGCCTTCCTTAAAGGTAAAAAGAAGTCGATTTCAAAATTTCCATTTCCGCAACGAGAGATGGAGACAGGGTGGCGTCTTCAGCTACGGCTCATGAAGTGGTTATATTACGTCGTCAGCAACAAAACTCGACTCCAGTAATGTACCTACATACATAGGTCTAATTCACTACGGGATCAAGTCTGCGGAAATATGGATGATGGGGTTTATTTCTTCCCCCCCCCCCCCCCCCCCCCCCCCCCCTACCTGCCCTCCCCCCAAAAAAACTAACGTAGACTGTCTACAGGCGAATTAAGAGAAAATCAGTTCCAAAACATGAATAGTGAAACGAAAGGTTAAACATAAAACAAATTAAGAAAACGCCATTAACCACACAAAACTCCCCTTCAGTCGAGAAGTCAGACAAATGGAAGCAAGGGGACATTGCTCTTAACTACAGCAGTTCTTACAGTTACGAACACTGCTTCAAAAATTTACCTTTAACGGGCAAAGAAGACAGTAGTAAATACAATGTATGGCTGAACTCTTCTTCTTGCTGCATTTGAATAAATTAAAACAAGATCGCTGCAAAATTACCCAGTGATTAAAACCTGTCGGAAAAGAATATTTCAGTCCATGGAAAAAGCCACGAATGTGACTCCAGCCTCTTGTAGCGTGCTGTTCTTGCCAAATTTTGCACGAGATGACCACTGTTGACAGCTTGTAAAAAGTTGTTGCGCGTGCTCGTGCTTGCGTTAGGCGCACCCTTACCGAATGTGCGCTGCTTCAAGTTATTGTAACCAAAAGAGGAAGATAATATCGTCCATTAAAATTTTTTTACGAATAGTGGAAAATATTGGTTAATTAGGACTAAATTTCCCAGTAAGACGACACAAAATACTTTCTAGCGAAACCGCCAATAGGCTGAGTTAGATTTGTCCAAGAACAGGCTCCATATTGCAAACGTATAAAATGAAGTAACATTGAGAAAACTTAACTTCACTAACATCAGACGACTACTATCCAGCTTATTAATTTGTTTCGATATGAACTTACACTGGACATGTTATTTTTAACTACAAACTGATCGGTCATGCATTCACGCAAACTATTCCAAGCAGTAAATCAAAATAAATTATGTGGTTTGCAATGTTTTCCACAAACACGCAACGTATTTCCCCAGGGGCTGCAACAATAAATAGTAGATGGGTTATACGTTCTATATATTACGTGCTATGTTTAGATTACGTTCTTGAATGGACTGGGAACGTTTATTGCCAATCTAGACTTAAAGTGTTACGAAAAAGCAAAGAGAAATTCCAAAAAGGAAAATGTACACACTACGTTATATATATATATATATATATATATATATATATATATATATATATATATATATATATATATATATATATATAATGTGTGTGCGTGTGTGTGTGTACTAGCAAACTGCTGGGGGTAATGTAGAGTTTGACCACAAATGTTCTGGAGGCGACTTTGAAAGCGAAACGAACGATGCTCAGAAGCCAAAAATCATTTGTATGAATCAAATTCGCTTCTCTCTTTTTCCTAATCTTTCCTCAATCTCTCATCCGGTTTCCCCTTCAGACCTGGGCTACATATACTTGTAAACTGGCCGCGTTCTCTTCCACATCAGACTAAACAAAGGATAGCAAACGTAAGATGGCTTGGTCGCTAATGCACTATGCGTATGTCAGTTACTTGTATTCAGTTGTGAATAAATGTGTACAAACAGTAGCCTGTTCTGTTACCTTAACCACTGACCTTTCAAATGTTAACCGATTAAATTAGTGAATACGGAATTAACAGTATTTGATATATACGAAAGTACCGCATATTTGTGGGCGACTATGAATTCAGAATTTAAATAATTCAGATTCTGTTATCTTGATGTTCCGCAATCAAACCTAGTAAATATACAAACACAATATACATACACATACATATATATATATATATATATATATTATATATATATATATATATATATATATATATATACATTGTTTCGTATGAATGTATGTACATTGTGAATAATAATAATAGTAAATATATATATATATATATAATATATATATATATATATATATATATATATATATAGTTTCGTATGAATGTATGTACATTGTGAATAATAAAAATAATTGATAAAAATCTCATAATTATATGTCTCTAAAATGGTGAAGAAATCCACAATGACAATGTATAGAAATAATAATAATAATAATAATAATAATAATAATAATAATAATAATAATAATAATAATAATAATAAAAGGAAGTCTATGAATTAACTTGCAGTTATAACATCTCCAAAGGAAATGAACCTCCACTCCCACAAATCAGGACGTATAGGCCTACAGCCATACACATCTTCCTCTCGCAGCAGTGATGGGTCTTATAAACAATAGGCCTAATCAAATAACAAGCTTAACAATACGTCGTCTGACACATGATTTTCGACACATCAATCAATAATGCGCACAGTTGTACCAAGACCACCGAGGTCTTGGTTGTACTGCACGAAATCAACACTCCCAAACGGGAGACTTTTTTTTCGTAGCTCTTTTCACACGACATATCACGTCGAGCGAACCAAACGCTTTTGCACCAGAGCTGGAAAGAGAACTGTCGATCATTTTGTTTGCATCGATTTTTATCTAATATTACTGTTCCTATTATTGGTAAGGAGAGATGTACGAGGATGATGATGATAATAATAATAATAATAATAATAATAATAATAATAATAATAATAATAATGATGAGAATCGAGCAGGTTCTCGAAAACTCTCTTTTTTATATATATTTCTAAAATATATGTACATATTGACGCTATACCACAGTGGATTTCTTCAACATTTAAGTGACTCATTTATGAATAATAATAATAATAATAATAGCATACAATGCAGAGACAATACCATAAACACATTTAGATACACGAGAAACCTATATTAGTTAGAAAATGGCAATCGCCATCCATACCCAAACAGTTGCTGACATATTAACAGTAATAATCGTAATGACAATGATGACATCGAAATAATAGTAATGATGAAAATCATTATGATAATGATAAAAACAGAAGCACAAATTAATATTCAGACAAAAGAGACCTTACTAAGGCAGATACAGAATCCAAGTATAGAAAGAATGTTGTTTATATTCGCCAAAATAAGAACACTGGGTATAGTAGATTTACATCAAGCGTGCATTTGATGTCTAGGCCCGTCCCTTACGACGCTCCTGATTGGCTGATGATAAGCCAATCACAAGAGCTGGAAACTCCCAGTCTCTCGAGAGAGTTCACATAGGCATGATGTATGTTCCACCTCTTCTGAGGGATACTTTTGAAAGACGTATCCCTCAAGAAAGGTCGAACATACATCCTGCTTATGTGAAATTTCGAGAGACCGAGAGTTTGCATCCAGGCCTGTGATTGGCTTATCAACAGCCAATTAGGAGTGTCGTAAGGGACTGACCTAGATATCAGATGCACGGCTGATGTGCATCTACTATAGTTATTGACCAATAACATAATAATAATAATATTTAATAATTGAAAAAAATATAGACCAATCATGCATAGGAACTGAGGCCAAACTTTACACCTTTTAAAAAACCGACGCGTCTGCCATTTCTGATGGTCACCAATTCACACGTACCGACCAAAATCAGTTACTGATTAAGTTCACTGGTCGGATGACCAGCTCTTCAGACATTATGGCGACCAGCTGCAACTGACAAGCAAAAACAGTTTCTTGTTTGAGAGGCCAGAGGGTCATTCACCACCACACGAGCCAATATAAATGCTATTAGGATACGAACACAAAAAAACAAATGCCAGTCTTAGTACTGTGACTCGTGAAAAACAATTGGTTAAAAGCATAGTGGAGTTGCAATCTCTATACCAATACTACGTAGTTCGGTGGTCTTCCACCAGGGCGGCGTTGCAAAGCCTTGCGGCCATTTTAAATGGTCTGCCAACCCACAAATTGAACAGGGATAACCGCGATTGTGACTGTTTTTTTATTAATGTTTAATGAGTAAGCGTTTAGCAATAATTTATAGTTTAGTAAGTAAGTGTTTATTGAATGTTTAGTTTATTCAGTGAATGTTTAATAGGGTGTTAAGAGTTGAGTGAAAATGTTTTTTGAATGTTAGTGTTAAACAAATGTTTAGTTCATAAGCGTTTAGTGAATGTTTAGTGTGCTAATTGTACAGTGAGTGTTTAGAGATTACTGAAGGTTTAGTGCATGTTAGTGTTTAGTGAATGAATGTTTAGTGTGTGAGTATGTTTAGTTAGTGTTTAGAGTTTAGTGAAAATGTTTTGTGAATGTTAGTGTTTAACGAATGTTTAGTGCGTAAGCATTCAGTGAGCGTTTAGGGTTTAGTGAATGTTTGTGTTTAGTGAAAGTTTGGTAAGTATTCAGTGAATGTTTAGTGAGTGTTTAGTAAATGTCTTATGATTGTTAGT
>NC_087209.1:4495288-4502788 GCF_015104395.2 Macrobrachium nipponense | reverse complement strand
TCCAGTGGTGCCATGAATTGCAATGGGGTGAATGGTGCCATGACTGTAGTTTTTGCACAAGCTTTCATTACGGCCTAGTAGAAAGGATTTGTACTATTTTTTCGTGAGTTTTTTAAAAATGATTTTTGAAACAAAAATATTTTTGCACTGTTTCCATACGGCCTATTAGAAAGGATTTATACTATTTTTTCATGCGATCTTCTAAAATGGGGCCAAAAACCCAAAACATATTGCATTTAAATTGAAATATATTTTTAAGCACTGTTGTATAAGTAACACAGAAACACACACACACACACACACACACACACACACACACATATATATATATATATATATATATATATATATATATATAGTATATATATATATACACACACACACATCAGCAAGAGCCAGAAAGAAATAATGAAAGGCATCAGTGCCACCTGGCGCTTTCGTGCATTTAATATATATATCTTCAGGCTACAGTATAAAGTCACGTGATCGTGTGAGGTAACGTATATATAATGTGTACACACACACACACACACACACACACACACATATATATATATATATATCTATATATATTATATATATATATATATATATAGAATATATATATATATATAATATATATATAATATATATACTCGTATATTATAAATGTGTCACATTCACAGCAATATACCCGTATCACATTGACCCCTGGCAAAAAGTATTCGTTACAACTCTTACCAATCCCTTAGGAAGCCTTCTTTATCTATACACAAAATTGACATCATTATTAGATAGCCCGGTTGGTTGTCCTTCCAATGTCACTGGCACCAGTTTGCAGATGCATCTCACTCATAATCCTCCCAGCTTCTGGTGCCTCCCTATTCTTCAAGCAAATCAATTACCATTTTCGCTTACTCGGGGAGTAAGCTTACAAACCACTCTGTTGTTGGTGTGGTTCTTGTTGGGGGTTAGGAGAGGTCTATGGAAAAGTGTAAAAAGGTCTGAAAAGGTGTTTCGCATTGAGTTAAAGTTACATGAATTTTAGGATAGGATATTTGTTTTTTATTTATCAGAATGTAAATGTAAAAAATACATGATGTGCGTGTTAAACAGTACAGTAAAATTATTTCTAATAAAATACAGCTTACTTATTTTAATTTTCGTTGGCGAAACAACGCCCTATTTGACCGTAGATTTCAGCTTGCTTTTGTGTGTGTGTGTGTGTGTGTGTGTGTGTGTGTGTGTGTGTGTGTGTGAAACAACGCTCTATTTGACCGCAGATTTTAGCAAGCGCCCTGAGTAAGCTGGAGGTCGGACCATGCCTTGCTGTGCCCTCACCATGCCCACAGAAAAAAGCTCAGCAGAATCTGACCTCATCCCTGAAGGTGCATGCCCCTGCATGCCACTTACTGAGTCTCCTTCAATCACGACCCATTTTTCCGTCCGTCTTCAAAAGTGTACTCGCTGCTTCCTTATGTAATGCAATTGCAACGATCCCACTTATCAACACTTCTGTCTATTTTCACTTTCGCTTCTCGTTCTCGACTCAACATCAATCAACTTGAACAACCTTCTGCAATATATGGAACTGGGAATTGGTCTTTCATCTTACGTGCAATCGATGCAGTCACCTTTAACGATCGTAAGTACCCCACAAAATCTTTAGAATCTTTCAACAAAATTCTGGTCTGTCTGTCTGTCTGTCTGTCTCCCCAACTTGGCTTTACTTTACACAATGAAAATCGACATTATTCTCTCTCTCTCTCTCTCTCTCTCTCTCTCTCTCTCTCTCTCTCTCTCTCTCTCTCTCGGGGCTTCATTTTCCTATCCTAAAAAGCAGAAACATACTTGACATTTCTTTTCACCTCATTCTCTCTCTCTCTCTCTCTCAACCTTCGAGTCGAAAGTGGCAACATTGCCATGCAACAGCAGCAATTGAATGAGTCGTCTGTCTCCGTGATTGTGACCGACGGTCCTGTTTCACTTGGAATTCGAGCGAGTAAATAACGAGTATCAAGCGAGAGAGCTAACCTTGGAACAGGTTGGAATTGGGGTGGATAAATAGCAAGTTGCAGGGGAGAGTAGTGCGGGGGGGGGGGGGGGGGGGGGGGACGATGCTCACCCCGCTATTTACCAGAATTGTTGCAATGAAGAGGAGAAAAATGAGAAGGAAAAAAAAGTGTGACACGGTTGCGGGAATAATGAAAGACGACGCAAAGAGAGAAGAGAAATATAAAAAAAATAGATTTAAAAATAGAGATATCCATGTTAATATCTTTTTTTTTCAGCTTTCAAGGATATATGGCATAAAACTTCGCGCTTTCCAAAGACAACTCCGGGCGGGGGGGGGGGGGGGGAGTTTCAAACGTGACCTAGCATGTACCGTGTGACCTAATCCTTTTTTCAATTTTCTGTAATTATGTCTAGGTCTCTGGCTTCTTGACTTTGATAAAAAAAAAAAAGACAAAAAAAAAAAATAAAAATATAATAAACGTTTTCCCTGGGACCTGTGGAGTGGTGTTCTCGTATTTCTGTTTTTGTTCTTATTATTATGGTATTTTCCATTAAAAGGCCCAAATAAATTTGCCTTTGTAAAAATGTCCAAGTGCCTACATTTTATGCAAGTGAATATTTACATCCTCATACCCACACACACAACACACACAAAACACACGTATATATATATATATATATATATATATATATATATTATATATATATATATATAAGCGAATACCACGGAAAATGATAGTCATGAATCCAAGCGCTTTCGTCTTTATTCAGACATCGTCAAGGAGCTACTGACGATGTCTGAATAAGACGAAAGCGCTTGGATTCCTGACTATCATTTTTCCGTGGTATTCGCTTATTTATGAAGTCAAGTACATCTACTGTGATTTTTTAAGCATATATATATATATATATATATATATATATATATATATATATATATAATGTGTGTGTGCGTGTGTGAGTAGAATGAAATAAGAATGCTATTCAATCTACACAAAAGAATTCGCGACGTTCACGCAGACCAAGAAGAGTTGAAAGGATGACAAATGAAAAAAAAAAAAAAATGTCAGATGGTTTGGTCGTGAAGAAAGAAGGGGAGAACGAAGGATACAAAAGCCCCGCTTAGAACACGAACAGGATGTCAGCTGGCTTGCAGATAGCCAGGCTTCTGAATAAAACTGGCTTTCACAAAGCATAAAGAAGGCGAAGACTACACAGTAGGGGTGGCCAGACGTTTGGACGCCGAGATCTATATACTCTAAAGACTGAAACTCTTTTGCGATCTACCATTCTAACTAATCACATATTATTACGTGAAGAAAAATAATTTCAAATAGCGCCATAGTATGATAAAACATGAGTGCAATTGCCTCACTATATATATATATATATATATATATATATATATATATATATATATATATATATATATACACACACACATATATATATATATATATATATATATATATGCTTGTGTTTTTGTTTGTTTATAGAGGATTCAGGGAAACGTCGCTCGACCAAAGTGGTCACCTCTGGACTATTACAGCATATCACTTAATTTCAAGGTTAACTATTAATGAGAGGAAACCCGCTAAGGATCAGGTCACATTATGCCCAAAAGAAAATTTAGGACGTCGTGAACTTTAAAAGATTTCTATTTTCTAATTAAGGGTCATTGTCCACTTTGCTTTGAGTGCGAATATAAAGGGGAAAGGGGGAAGGGGGAAGGGGGAGGGGGAGGGGGACGGGGGGGGGGGGAGGGGGCTTCAAGTATCGCAAATTGGCATTGCGACAACAATGGGAGCTGTCGAAATTCAAATCAATTATTCAAGGATCACAAGGTTAAGAAACTTTGATGCATTAATTCTCTCTCTCTCTATCTCTCTCTCTCTCTCTCTCTCTCTCTCTCTCTCTCTCTCTCTCGTTATTAAAATTCCATCGTAATCAACATTAAATTGTCAGATAGTTCGATACAAGAAGGTGATAAACTCAAATTGTTAGTCAATAATTATTCGTTCTTCTTCAGTTACTCCGAGAGAGAGAGAGAGAGAGAGAGAGAGAGAGAGAGAGAGAGAGAGAGAGAGAGAGAAATACCGCCTGGATAATCGAGTCCTGTCGCCGGAGACGGAGGCACTGACCTCACCCCCGCCCCCCACCCCCGCCCCCCCCAAAAAGTAGAAAGGTTGGTAGGTGCCACCGACTGGCACAAGAGACGATTGACTCTCAGAACTAAAATGACTTAACCAACGTTCTTTAAACACCTGTTTCGATCTTCGCTTCGTTCAGGAGTCTTGCTTTACAATCAATCTCTCTCTCTTCTCTCTCTCTCCTCGCTCTCCTCTCTTTCCTCCTCTTCTCTCTATCTAAGAAAAAAGAAAAAATGAAGAAAAGGACGTAACCAAATCTAAATCCTTTTTTTTTTAATCCTTTTTAAACCTGATTTACGATTCGAAATTTTGGATTAAAAAGTTCTCTCTCCTCCTCCTCTCCTCTTCTCTCTCTCTCGGCTCTCTCTCCCTTTTTAAACTTGATTGTTAAACCTTTCGACATTTTTGATAAAAAGTGCTCCTCTCCTCTCTCTCTCTCTCTCTCTCTCTCTTCTCTCTCTCTCCTCTTCTCCCTCTCTCTTTTAAAAATGGCAATAACATCGACATTTTGATCAAAAGTGGCTTCTCTCTCTTCCTCCCCTCTCTCTCCTCTCTTCTCTCTTCCTCCTCTCTTCTCTCTCTATAATTGCTAAGGAAGGAATGGAAAATTCGGAAAAAGCAATGCTAACAACTTAAGTTTCTCACCCTAGCCCTATCCTAAACAATCTTAATAAACGTCCACAAGTTGATAAACGGAGGAATTGGAAATCTTAATATCCCTATCTCTCTCTATCTCTCCTCCTCTCTCGTCCCTCTCTCCCTCTTCACACTAAAAAAGAAAAAATTGAAGAATAGACGAACCAATCTAGCCTTTTAAAACTTGTTTTACGATCGAAACAAAGTTTTTGATGTAAAAAGTTTATCTTCTCCTTCTCTCTTCTCTCTCCCTCTCTCTCTCTCTCTCCTCTCTCTCTCCTTTTTTAAACTGATTAACATCGACATTTTTGATAAAAAGTGCTCTCTCTCTCTCTTCTCCTCTCCTCGTCTCTCTCTCTCTCTCCTCTCTCTCCTCTCTCTCTCTTTTAAACGGATTAACATCGACATTTTTGATTCAAAAGTGCTCTCTCCTCTCTCTCTCTCTCTCTTCTCTCTCTTCTCCTCCTCCTCTCTTTCTCTCTCCTCTTCTCTCTCTAATTGAAGCGAGAATGGAAAAAAATTGACTAAACAACTTTAAGCTTTCTCACCCCTATCTACCTAACAATTCTAATAACGTCAAGTTGATAACGGTTGGAATCTTTAATATCCATCTCTCTCTCTCTTCTCTTCCTCCTCTCCTCTCGTCTCTCTCTCTCTCTGCTCTCTCCTCTCTCTCTCTGACATACTTGGCAAAAACCGCCCGGCGTCTCCTCCAGTCACCTTATTTCTGCAGTACCTTTGTCTACTCGAATTTACAAGGCAGGGAAAATGACTTCGAGTGGAAATACCCTGAACACCGTCATTGACATAACTTTGAAAAGTAATGACCCAAACCCCAAGCCAAAAATAATAATTAAAATAATCAAATAATCAATAATAATAATAATAATAATTAATAATCTTGTGGTTTTTTTGGGTCCACGGTCCACGGTTGGGACCAAATGCCGCTTGCAATGCGGACAAGCTAGGGCTTGTTGCAAATTTGGCAAATTTTCGGTTGATTTTTGAGTTGTATGTGCTAATGTAGCACACATATACACACATATACTATTATGTCTGATATGTAATTATATTATATATAATTATATAAATATATAAAAATATATATATATATATTAAACAGACAAAGACATACACGCACCATAATATACTGGTATATATACCCACATATAATATATATATACTATATATAATATATATATATAAATATATTATATAATATATATATGTATATAAGTATATATATATATAAACTATATATATTATATAACTATATATTATAAATGTTGTTGGAGGAAGAGAGAGAGATAGAGAGAGAAGCAAGGAGAGAGAAGAGAGAGAGCTTTCTCTTGCTAAGCATGTCTTCCCCCTGTTTCATCCCTTGAAAAAGCATAATTTATGAAGAAGCAGAGAGAGAAGAGGAGAGAGATGATGGAGAGAGATGAGACTGAGATGAGAGAGAGAGAAAGAGAGTTATTCGGTCAGCAAATCAGCGAAAAAACAAAAAAAAGGCAATTATACTATCCTGGACGACGGACAACCTTGATATTTTGCGCTCGAAACCGCCAACCTTTCGAGCGAAAAGAAACACAATGGTTTCGAAAAGAAGAAAAAGAAGAGTAAAAACACAGGAGTCCGTTTAGCCAAAAATTAAAATAAAAATCAGTTTTAATTTAATGCAATAATTTAATTTATCAACTGGAGATAACTAACAAAACGCTGGCGGACTATATTCTTTTGCGTTGGCGAAAACTGAAGTAGTTTTGTTTATGTTCGTATGAAAGCTCCAGCGAACACTCGCGCGACTCCAATTCTGCCCAAAGTAGTTTGCTAGCTTCGGGTTTACGGTTACCGTTAGGCCTTACGGTTAAAGTTTTGTTATAGGAATTACGTTCAAGTTAAATTGTTGAGTTAAAAAGGCATGCTATTTTGTGTACTCAATTAAAGCCAATAACCGATATCGACTTCGTTTACGTTCGTATGACAACGTGGCCCAACGAACCACGGGCAAACTCCTAATCTGCCTTTACACTATTAGCTTAGCTCTTGGGTTCAAACGTTTATTTTTTTTTGTTTAGACCTATGCGGTAACTAATAACCGGCCCCAGCATGAAAGCGCTATATACAATATTTCACCAATTTTTAGGTTTGGTTGATTAAATCAAGCCTCTTTTTGTCTTGACTTTTAATTGACGTTTCTCCCCTACTGTTTATCTTTTATATTTTTCCATTTTTTTTTCTGTTGCTGATTTTTTTAACCGTTTCTGTTCGTTTCATTTCCATCAATCATCCTAATAATAATAATAATTAATAATAATACATAGGTAAGCAGGGTATATCATCCACACTGGGTCAACTCCAACCCCACCAACCCCATAATATAATAAATAATAATAAAATTAATAATAAGTAATAATAATAATAATAATAATAATAATTAGTAACAAACCCAATTACTTGGTCGAGCACGCGTAATATCATCCACACTAAAGTCTTCCTCCAACGCCATGTAAACAAAAAACTTGAAGTTAATCCATTGAGTGGGATATTTTTGACTGAGCCGGAGTTGTTTTTAAATTTATTTTATTTTATTTTATTTTATTTTACCTTATTTATTTATTTTTTCGAGGCCCCGCAGCCTGCGAATCCGACCAATAAACATATAACAAGCTAAAAAATATAACAAATTTTATCGAAGACACCAATCACGAAGAGAGAG
>NC_087209.1:4452788-4490288 GCF_015104395.2 Macrobrachium nipponense | reverse complement strand
CTGATAAAATATATATATATATATATATATATATATATATATATATATATATATATATATATAGTATTTATATACTAATATCAGTTGCATAAATATACAAAACTATTATTAACAGCTAAAAACATACCATTAAAATCAACAACCTATTGCCAGTCAAAAACACTACAAACAGTCACACCGCATAACAAACAATAAACAGTCACAAACATACTATTACAAGCTTCACCAACACCAACAACATTCATGAATATACAAGTAACACTCACAAACATATTAACAGTCAAAACCACGCACACTCACGGTGCCAAGAGCCAAACATTCATTCTCTCTCTCTCTCTCTCTCTTTTGTCTCGAGGCGACCGAATGACTTAAAAAGAGTTACGTAACAATTCGGAGTTGCAATCGACGAGAACCTATTTCCAGACACAACTCATCAGGTTTCCTTGGTCAATAAACTTTACTCGACAGAGAGAGAGAGATTTACACGCTGTTATGTACGCGTAAATTCGTAAAATTAACATTGACACAATCTCTCTCTCTCCCTCTATATTATATATATATATAGGTATATATATATATATATATATATATATATATCTATATATATATAGATATATTGTATAAGACATTGTCTTAGTAAGGACGAAAGCGCTTGGATTTCTGCCTACCATATTCCTTGGTATTCGCTTATTTAATGAAGTCCACGTGCATCTACTCTGATTTTTTAGGCATATATATATATATATATAATATATATATATATATATATATATATATATATAAATATATAATCTCTGTACTAGTATCGCAACGCAAGGTGAATTTCAACCTAGTAAGACGGAGAAAGTAAGAGAATGTCCGTCGCGCACCGCACGTGTAATTCCTACAAGTAGGGACAATCCTGTAATAACTAACACCATCCCCCAACCCCCTCTGGTGACGATTCAGATAACTTCTATCTCTGTCTTCCTTGCACTAGCTGATTCACTGAAGGTAGATTCATGGGTGAAGCCCTGCGCCTACGAGACGTTCGTTTGTTTGGCGACCTCTGATTTGAACATTATTTTATTAAGGGCTGCTCTAGGAGCAAGAGCCCTTGCTGGCTTACTATATAAGGCCTGGTTAATCTTAAACAACTGGAAAACTGACAGCAATATGTTTTTATTTCTTCATTCATCCCATGTTTTGCACGAGACACTGCAGGAAAAAGGCCTCAGACATCTCCTACTCTCGTCTGTTTGTGGTCTTTCTATACCATTCTATACCGGCAAATTTTCTTGGCTCGTCAATCCATCATCTTCTCTTCCTTCCCCTGCTTCGTTTGCAATCTCTAGGGACTCATTCTGTCATTATTCTCGTCCATCTATTAACTGGTATTCTCATAATATGTCCTACCCACGGCCATTTCCTTTTCTTACTTATTGTTAGAATATCCTCTAATTCAGTTTGCTCTCGTATCCTTTTTGCTATTTTTCTGTCTCTTAAGTGTAACTTATTCCCATCATCATTCTTTCCTTAGCTCTTTGAGTTGTAACTAGCTTATGCTCTAAGGCTTCAAGTTTCTGATGCATAAATTAATGTTGGTAGTACCACCTGATTAAATACTTTACTTTTTGGAGTGGCATCTCACTTTTCATAACCTCATTTTGTTTACCAAAAGTTCTCCACCCCATGCTTATCCTTCTTTTAATTTCGGTCTCATGTCCACGGTAATCATTTACGTATATATATATATATATATATATATATATATAATATATATATATATATATATATATATATATATATGTATGTGTGTGTGTGACTCTGTGTGTGTGTAAATGATATTATTATGACTGACCACTAGGCTATGTTATGTACTGTAGCAATATTAATGCTTAAACTCTTTGAAGTTTAGCACCGCAAAAATGATATACTGCCGCATATATTTCCTCTCCTTTGTAATCTGATAACGACGCTGCGATCAGTAGCCATACTTATTTGATTGTTTTCCCCATGTTACATTTAGCCACAGTGGAAAAATAATCGTAATTTCTTACCATTTTCCTCGGGAAGTTTCAATTGTCTATTTAATTTAGATAATGAAACATATATCGTTCGACGCACGAGACTGAAAAAGGGAGAAAGAGAGAAAGAGAGAGAGAGAGCAACTTTTAGTACAACTGCTAACATACTCTCGCTTACCTGGCACAGGGGACACGACCCGGGATTCAGATCGGATAAGGCTTTTCTCTCTCTCTCTCTCTTCTCTCTCTCTCTCTCTCTCTCTCTCTCTCTCTCTCTCTCTCTCTCTGCTTTTTCAGTCTCATGTGTCGAACGATTTATATTTCATTATCAAAATTAAATAGACAATTAAAAATTCTTGAGAAAAATAGTAAGCAATGACGATTATTTTTCAACTATGGCTAAATTTACATTAAAAACTCTTTATATGGGAAATAGAATCAGATAAGCATGGCTATAGTGAATTCATTTTCTATCTTGTGCAAAAGGTGAGATAAATTAAGAAATGAAAGTGAATCATTTATAGTGTTGTAGATTAGTAGATAACCTTGATTTGGTCAAGTCGTCCGATCCACTGTACTTACTCACTCCGCCTGGTTGGATGAGAATGCTAATTAAACAGCAGATATACTCTCCAGTAATGAGAAATGTTTGCTGCATCTCATTACTGAGAAGATTAGTTTTAATAGTGATACGAGAGAGATAAATTGCTAACACATTCTCGTGTATAATTAATTGTTCAGTCGTAAAATCATAACACGCTCTCTCTCTCTACTCTCTCTCTCTCTCTCTCTCTCTCTCTCTCTCTCTCTCTCTCTCTCTCTCTATATATATATATATATATATATATATATATATATATATATATATATCTATACGTATATATGTATATTATATAACAGTAGGCTATTGGATAGTAATGATAGTTGGTGTAGTATTTGTGCAACAGGTAATAGTAAATAAATAATATAAACAAACTATATATATATATATATATATATATATATATATATATATGCAAGGAGGCGTTAGGAATGGGATACTGTCTATATTGTTTGTTTGTATGGTGTTTTTTACGTTGCATGGGGACCAACGGCTTTACGTGACTTCCGAACCACGTCGAGATTGAACTTCTATCACCAGAAATATACATCTCTCACTCTCAAATACTGAGGTGCTTGATATTGTCTATAGAAATATATAAGTAGTTTCGTATCAGCACGGGCTCTTGTCCCATAAAAAATTCCTGTGACGAATTGTCGATTGGCAACATCAAGATAATTAATTCCATTCTCAGGCGACCGAGGTCCAATGGTGGCTCATCAATTAATTATAATTATAATTATTATTATCATTACTATTATTCAGAAATAAACTCTGATGCATGAGGAATAATCCCATTAGGGCTCAATGGCTTGAAATTCGACCTTCCAAAGAATATTATGGTGTTCACTTGAAAGAAGTTAAAAAAGATAAAAAGGAAATACAGAAAGAAGAGATCAATTGTTATTAAAAAAAATAAGTTTATATTTGTATCTGTTTACTTTGTTCGTTTATCCTTATTTTTTCTCTAGCAACTCTTCTCTTTGTTTATTTCCTTTTATTTTCTGTAGCTTCTTTCAAATGAACACATATTTTTGAAGGTCGCCTTGTATTTTATTAATTAAAAATATTTTATCCATTTATTGAAATCGATCAAATAAATGGATAAAAATACAATGAATTAGCAAAATACAAGACGACCTTCCAAACAAATATTTGTTCATTTGAAAGAAGTTACAGAATATTAAAGGAAATAAACAAGAGAAAAGTTACGCGAGAGAAAAGAGAGAGAGAGACGAGGAGAGAGAGAGAGAGAGAGAGAGAGAGAGAGAGAAAGGATAAACGAACAAACCAAACAGATAAATATCTAAACAGAACAGACACAAATACAACTAGAATAGAATAGTAAAACAGAAGGTGAACCGTTTTCCTATGAAGGACCCAACGAAATATCGAAAACTACAGTAATAATAAGACCAATAATGTCCAACCATGAGTTCGCTTTTGTCAATTCCCATGTCATGAGAGAAAAGTCGGTATACAGCTGCCAAGCACAAACCATGACATGTCAAAATGACGTGGCATTTTCACCCTTGTGCTCTCGTCACAAAAGGTCGAAAGCCGATTCAAATACGGGAATAATGATTGGAATAAGATAGAAATAAGGTGGTGGGGGGGGGGGAAGGGGGGAGTTAAATTGGGGTGATCTCCATGACATGAGTGAGACGTCGGTATATAACCGCAAAGCAAACCATGACATGACAGAATGAAAAGGTACTTTTAGCCGTATCAAATAGTCGCAATAAGTCGAAAGCTGATTCAATGATTGACAGCTCAGGAAGGCAGGACAGGAGTGGGGTAGGTCCTGCTCAATTGAGGTGATCCCAAGTTGACAGACAACCTAAATATTCAAGATTATAAAGCTCAGAAAGGCAGGATTGCAGTGGGGCAGGCCCTGCTCTTCTAAAGATCAGAGAGGTAGGACAGGAGTGGGGTAGGGTAGGCCCTGCTAAATCGGGGTGCTCTATGTATGTATGTCTGTATGTATGTATGTATATATATATATATATATATATATATATATATATATATATATGTGTGTTGTGTGTGTGTGTGTATGTATATGTATATATATATATATATATACATATAACATATATATATATATACTATATATATATAAAAATATAATGGCGCTGCTCTCTACAAGCAAGAGAGGTCGCTGACCCAAGCAGAGAGACCCAAGAGAGAAAAGAGAGAGAGAGAGAGAGAGAGAGAGAGAATAGAGAGAAGAATACTTGCAACCTCACGCTAATGAAATGGCAGAAACTCAACTTGGGGTCAGCGGCCCGTGGAAATTTCAAAGACGAATGATGAATGCGTACGTTCAGTCATTTGACTTCTAACCTACGACGCTGACGCAAAAACGGAGAATAAATTTGACGTTCTCTGAAACTAACTCCCCCCCCACCCCCCCCCCCCCCCACCCCCTTAACCCCCTTTTTAATTCGACTGACACTCTTTTTATCGATTACGAGCGCATATTACAAGGACCTCTCTTTCTCCAATTTATTCTAATTTCTGCTATCTCGTTATTATTATTATTATTATTATTATTATTATTATTATTATTATTATTATTATTATTATTATATTATTATAATATTAATTATTATTAATTAATATTTATTATTAATATATATTAATAATAATAATAATATTAATAATAATGATAATAATAATATTATTATTATTATTATTATATTATTATTATTATTATTATTATTAATGTCCGAAAATAATGGCAGATTCCAACGAATTAATCTTATGCAAGGTCTTTTCGACTCTCCTGATAATTCGTTTTTCTGACTCAGCGAGGTCGTCGAGCAGACGTCCAATATTCGCACTGGTCAAAATCGGGATATCTATCTGTCAGTCATAGGTTAGAATATTTTGTTTGACAAATGTGTATATCGGTCTTTAACTCTCTTAACAAACTCGCTGAGTCAGAGAAACGAATTATCAGGAGAATTGAAAGGACCTTGTATAAGATTAATTCGTTGAAAGATGCCATTATTATTATTATCATTGACTTGAAATTCAAGCTTCAAACAATATGGATTTTTTATTTTTTTTATTTTTTATTTATTTTTTTTTTTTTTGCAAGACGTTACAGAAGATCACACGAAACACAGAAAGAAGAGAACAGTTAATGGAATAGAAAAAAATCAATAAACAAGTACATAAAATATAAATAAATCCGTAAAATACAGAGGGGAATTGTTGTGGGGCAGTAATGCGTTGCCTTTCCATTTTTACGCAGGAGGCAAAAATATCCAGAAAATTAAGTTCAGAGCAAGTCACCTTTCTGAGGCTGACCACACAGAATAGAGATTATACCTGTTTTTTGAACGAAAAGAAGAAGAAGAAGTAGAGGAGGAGGAGGAGGAGGAGGAGGCCTTCGTTGCATAAGCCTGATCTTTAACAAGCAAAAGCAAGGGAGGAACAGAGCGAACAAGAGAGCCGTTCCAAACCCAAAACCTGACTAGTACTAATACTTAATTGACAAAGATTCTGTGGGCAGTCGCAGAAATCCGTAACATTAAAAGAACAATTAAATCTCACAGAAGTAATCTGGCAAGATATTATAAGTAACTTATAGGTAAGTAATTGATGCCAGCACTTACTTTTACGTGAATTTTATTTTGGACGAAGCAAGCACTCACTTGAAAATGGTAGTAGCCTACAATACTCTGTTTTTTTTTTCATCTGTCCATCCGCCTGTGGTGTTTGCGCATGGTAACACTGCGTCCTGGTCTTTAAATAGTATCCTATTTCGAATGTTAACAGTGTAATTCGCATACAGTAAATTATTAAAACACTTTTCGGTTGCAAATGTACACCCAGATATCCCTTTATTTACCTAAAACTTATACATAGCGTAACTATTTAAAGCCCGGGACGCAGTGTTACCATGCAAAAACACCACAGACAGATGGACAGATGGAAAAAAACAGTTTAGTTTGAAGCCACAGTTGCATACAATCTTACTTCGCACACATGTTGTTCAGTATCGGAATTCATGGTTCAACAACAGGAAGTGCAAAATTACCATAAATACGGAAAGTTGAACTGTAAAACATATTTATATATATATATATATTATATATATATATATATATATATATATATATATATATATGTGTGGTGTGTGTGTGTGCGTGTGTGTGTGTGTGATATATATATATATATATATATATATATATATATATATATATATATATATATATGTGTGTGTGTGTGTGTGTGTGTGTGTGTGTGAGTCCCACAACCGTCAAAGTCTAGTCTACATCACTAAAGTCTCTCTCAATCAGCACAGACACTGAACATTACCCAAATCGACGCGTACGCATTTCCTGTCGGACATTTTGCAGCGCCGCTATTGGCCGAGCATTTTGTAACCGAATGTATCTGCGAATTCGAGATTCTCACGATTTTACTCTCGTGACTCCGAAGAAAAAAGTGAGAGAGACTATGTGCGAATATTATATGTCCGCGCACCCATCAAAACGCATCGGTCCAGAAGAAATGGTGGTGGTTCTCACTTTGACACCTACCTAGACTCATGTCGATCTTGAAGGGTTTGTCAATCGCTGAATATATATATATATATATATATATATATATATATATATATATATATATATATATATATACTGAAGTCCTACGCATCTCGACGAATTGACCCAGACAAGTAAAAAATGAGAAGTTGAAACCTAACTAGGCCTAAGAGCAGAGGACAGTGATACGACGATATGTACAAATACTAAAACTTCACAGACAACTAATTTTCATGATGTTGGCAACCCCGTTATTAAGACATCAGAACTTCATAAATTAATATCAATAACTAGAAGCTTTGCTTAATAAAATATCCAGAATAGTACCATGACTTCGCGTAAAGTATCTAAATGAGGGGACAGATATCAAGATAGTGGACTAAGGACGGTTTCTGGGAGAAAACGGAAATAATTCACGAAGAGCCCGTTTCTTGAAACGATTTTTTTTCTTACCCTACATTCGTTCTCTTACGACTTGGCTGTCCAGCTTTTCTAACATCGGTCTAATGGTAGCTTTCACTAAGCTCTTATGGTTGTCTAGAAGTGCGATGAAATGGTTTGGTTGAACTTTCCGAGATCACAAAACTCCGCCAAGCGCGAGCAAACCACTTCCAACAAATTCTTACCACTTGAAACTGGGCAACGAGGCCAATCTTTGAAAAAATTTCTTCAAAATCCACAAATTAGCCCTTGTTTAATCCTGTTACCAAATCAACAATAAACAAACATAAGTGTGGTGTGGTAATAACAGGAATATATCCTACGACTAACTTGGCCTAAGTCTAGGACGACGTACCCTACCTGGGACGTCCCTGGTAATAAGTATCCGTGAGGAGCTATTACCCATAATAGCTGCCTCGTGCTCCATACCATAGACTCACTGAGAGAGAGAGAGAGAGTGTGACCTATACCCTCGAGGTCAGGAAACTTCGTGATCGTGATATCCACTGCGACCTCTGGAAACCTGAAAACGTCTGATACCTGTACCTATACGTCACGGACGGGTAATGGACCATTTCTAATATTACACGTTTTCGACCAACTAATAAACAATCCGAAAACAAAAACATCTCTCTGGGAGATGACGTCGACTCGTAGAGCGAGATATGAAATGCATCGTGTGATTTCCTTAGAGATTTACAAGACCCCTCTCTCTCTCTCTCTCTCTCTCTCTCTCTCTCTCTCTCTCTCTCTCTCTCTCTCTCTCTCTCTCGTTTCAACCACTCTTGCAAAGGCAATTCTTTCTTCCATAAGGTTAAATTCCTGTTTCTCTCAAAAGCTAATTACTCGAGACAGTCACGAATCCGACGTTTTCATAAAATGCTCGTGAGAATTCACGTATAAATGTTATGTCATTCTGCAAACAGAAGAAATGTTAACGGAACAAAGAACATGACGTTCTCCCAGGTTCGCTGGCAGAGGTAAAACTAACAATAACGAAATCTTAGTGGGTCTAAAAGACTTCTAACAGTAGTGACAGAAGTATAGGCCTAGTGTTGTGGAAAGGCAAAATGGCTTGGTCAGGGATATAATAATTTTCCAATGTATAACAGGAGGAAAACATTGTAAAAAATTTATATCATCATTATAATGTATAACTGGAGGAAAGCACTTTTAAAAAATAAGTATCTTCATTATTACAAGCCAAAAGCAATATTTTGTGATTATGTTGAGTCTATAGAGATAGTACTATTGTGGCAGTACGACTACCGTGGCATAGGTGGGGTTTTTGGAAACGTCCTCCTATCGAAGCCCTTTTGAAGATGCCGAAGATATGCTATATATTAAGTAGGTCAAAGGTCACCGAAGAATAAATATGATGATATAAGCACCGGTAATATAATCTATAATGATTGTGGAGTTATCACGATGATATTTTGTTTAAAAGTCCAAATTGAGATGGCAGATTGAGGGGTAGGTTTAAATTATAATGTATATATATATATATATATATATATATATATATATATATATATATATATATATATATATATATATATATATAATGATGATCTGTTGTTTAAAAGTCCACATTAAGATGGAAAGTTGAGGGGTAGGCTTACATTTTATATATATATATATATATATATATATATATATATATATATATATATATATATATATATGAAATAGAAGCTTTGATGGTCTGTTAACGTCTCAAGTTGAATTCCAAAGCTATTCAATCTTCGGACTTGACTTCCAACCTGGGGGAGTAAACAAGAGAAAAAAGTTGCTATAACAATGCGCATAATAATAATAATGATACAACAAAAATTACCGCGAAAAGTAATATAAAGACGTAACTCACTTTTCTAACGCTTACGCCAGTAAACAGCAACAAAGAAACAATAAAAATAGAGGAATGAAAAAAAAAAAAATTCTTTACTGCACGCCATAACATCGGGGTTAACGAGGAAATAGGCCTTGGTGTGCTTCGATCGCCTGGCTTCTTCTGGTCCAGTAGTCAAAACGTCTCTTTGGAGTTGTCTCTCACCAAGACACAATGGCCTCCCTCCTCCAGAGGGAAAACAATGATCAGTGTCTTTGGTTCGGCCCCTTTTGTTTCTGGTGGAAAAGTCGTGTGGCTGGCGATAATGGTCTATGAACGTCACCCCCTCCCCTCACCAACCCCTCCCGAATTCGAAAAGTGGTGGTCAGCGTTTTGTCTCCAGAAGTTAAGTCGTGCTCCCGAGAGTCAAGTCGTGCGTGATCGTGACGCCAGGTAGTCCGAGTGTTACGTTATGTAACGCTTTGGCTTCTGGCTTCGGCGTGTCACGTAATCTTTAACAATAATCGATAGTCAAAAAATGGATATGAGAGAGAGAGAGAGAGAGAGAGAGAGAGAGAGAGAGAGAGAGAGAGAGAGAGAGAGAATGCTTCGAAAGCTGCTTGATAGGAACCGGGAAATATAGGATGAGAGGTTACTACGTTTCATTTTAGTTAATAATGCCATGTTGAGAGAGAGAGAGAGAGAGAGAGAGAGAGAGAGAGAGAGAGAGAGAGAGAGAATGCTTCGAAAGCGGCTGATAGGAACTAGGATATATAGGGTGAGGAGGTACTTTTCATATTAGATAATGCAGTTGGATTTTTTCTTTACTAAGTAACCCCCCCCCCCACCCCCTTCAAGGCATGATTAACAATACCTGTCCGTTTGTTTTTATTTTCAAATTTTCATCCTTGGAAACGACTCACAGAAGCCGTAAATGGCACAAGAAAAATAAATTTCCTATATTAGGAAAACATTGTCGCTAGACTTATAATATGAGCCGTTTCCCCACTCCCACACGCTCTCTCGGTGTGTGGGAGTCTCATTGTCTTTTCTTTTTTTTTTTTTTTTTTACTGTGGATGCTAGAAAGTAATCCAAAGGAAATTAAGAAAAAAAGAAAGAAAACATCAGATGAAGAAAAGACGTGTCATTTTGTGGTAAAATAACCCTCAACCTCCGCATGATTAAGAATCTTATCTTGCAGACTTTCGGTTTCACTCGCCTCAATCGGCCGAGATAACCTTTTCGTCATGATTCTCACATCCCTCTCTTTCGGAGCGTCTATTAAGGGGCGCAGTAATGCGCTATAAAAATCCACCTGCGAGGGGGAATAAGGCACTTCCATCCTGACTTTAATAAGGTTTGAGAGCGTTATCGCGGTCTACCACGTTGGAAACAACCCGAATGGAAAGTAGTCTGCCACCCCAATATACTCCATTCAACCCCGTCTCCCCCATGCACTATCTGGAAAGCGAGTGCCAGGCCCTGATTTATGAATACCCAATTCCAGGAACGCTTAAAAACATTTTAAGCACTATTCATGAATGCAAAATAATACAATGCAATCTAGAAAACACTGATAGCTGCAAAAATCTTTCCCAGTGACCAGCAACCTCAAAAAAGCTCCGGAAACAGACCACCTGGCAACCTGCAAGAAGGGCGGGAGAAGCTTATAAAAGCGAGAGCTCCTCTGGCGAGTCGGGGAGTTTCACTTCGGTTTTCGTAGAGGAGGAAACTTGGGCATCCTGCATATCTTTTGTTTTTTTGTTCTTGTTTTGTTGTGTTGATAATTTTATTCTGAACATGGCTGAGAAGGGAGACGTGGTGGACACGGTGTCCCTTCCACCAACTTATGCACCGTCGGAGGCTTATACAGAATCACCACCACCGGTAAGTCTAGAAGTTTACTATACTCTTTTCTGAAAGGCAGAGAGAGCTCACCTCTCCCTCTCGTATCTGCTGAACTCAACGCATTCTATAATTGCCCGTTACGTGTTTTCAACATACATGCAACATTTACTAAAAGACAATACATACATTCAACGTCAACTCAGAAGACAATTACTACCAACTGAACAACATCACAATTTATTAACTGACCTTACTGCAGTAATTCCTTACGTCAAAAAAGACATTCAAACATTATAAATAGCATTACTTAACTATTCATTTCAATATTTTATAACCTAGTAATAAAATTTGCTATAATGACATGCAATATTAACTTTTTTTTTAAATCAACCTACAACTTTTTACCTTAACTTTTCAAATAATTTCTTTTACACCAAAGTACATTTTAATACAGAAAGATATTTAAAACTGTAAGGTTCAGTACACTTACCCTTCTAGTCTGTTCCTGTAACAAAGAAATAGTTTTTCTATTAAAATTAGTAACATTAAAGAAGAGAAACGTTAACCACTGATACACTATATATATAACACTTGTTAGTTATTCTTATATATATATATATATATATATATATATATATATATATAAACACTGTTAGTATCTATATATATATATAATATATATATATATATATATATATATATATATAGTATGTACATATATATATATATATATATATATATGATATATATATATATATATATATATATAGATATATATATATATATATATATATATGTATATATATAATATATATATATATATATATATATATATATAGATATATATATATATATATATATATATAAACAGTTGTTGGTTATTCTTACGATGCAATGAACAATATAACAATGCAAAAACCAAAAAAAAACATGGAAACAAATACATAACATAACATATATATGTCACAAACCTTACGCTTTACTAAAAGAAAACTTTCAAATATCACTCAAAGCTTTCACGCATTCGAACATTACAATTCTTTATAGTAAAAACCAACAAAACCACACACACAAAGATAAAAAGAAAACGAAGGCGATTATTCCCCAGCCATGTGAAAGTCGAAGTTTCGCGACGGCATCTTCAGGCGCTCGGACGAGAAAGTCGAAGAGCGATGACGGAGTCGAGGCGTCCCTGGGGGTCCGCTCCTGAGCCCCGTCAGTAATTCCAGTTCTGTCTCGTTCCCGGAGAGAGAGAAATACTCTCACGACAGCGTTTTCTCTTCTTATATATATATATATATATATATATATATATATATATATATATATAATACTATATAATATATATATATATATATATATACTGGGTCTATTGTCAAATAGAGAGATGTAGTTTTTTGTATATATAAAAGCATTTCTCGTGAATTACGAACTTTCACCAGAATTCTCTCTGTCTCTCACACACAAATGCTGAATTCCATAATCTCTGTCTCTCTCAAATGCTGAATCCCATAATCTCTCTCTCTCTCTCTCTCTCTCTCTATCTTTCTCTCATGGCAATGTTCACGAAATGCAAGATAACTATTCCACACACTCTCTCAACTTTCACAAAAGGAGCCAATACGGAACTCCAAAGATATATCAAATGCAGGACGGCTGTTCAGTCAAACTTTTCCCCAGTTAGTTGAATATATATATATAGAACATTTTAAAAGTATTATGTCCGTAATATACATATATCTATCACAAATATTATGTCCGTTAGATACGGATATTCATCACATCTATAATTTTATGGGAATTATAGGGAAAATACGCAATCCTCAAATCAAGTCCTACGACAATAATCATATATATACTGTATATATATATATATATATATATATATATATATATATATATATATATATTGTTATGTTTGGTCTGAGAATTTTCTATCGTTGATTGCGCGCAAAAAGACCTATGTACATCCGTCTTCTAATAATGCATTGAATATTTTGTATAATGTTTTATCTTATTAATAATGATATAAAAAAAAACTTCTTTAGCGCAAGAATGAACTCGGTTTGGGACCTACGTATCGAGAAAGCGAGCGAGTGACTCAGTCACCCAAGTAAAGCATAAGAAGTTTCCTTAAGATGACTGACACCGGATTGTGACTGCATGGATGCACACGCAAGCACATACAAACATACATACGCACAAACATATACATACATATATACTTACATGTGTGTATTTCAGCTTTATAACTATTTCTCAAAATATTGAGAAATATCAATAAAAAAACCAAACATTCAAACACTGCCCTCAAAAAAAAGAAGATAAAAATACTGCCTGTCAAATACCGTAAAACTTGCATAAGGAATTGACTAAGGCAACAATACATACAAACATACATACATACATATATATGCTCATATGCGCCTATTCCAACTTCATATCTATCTTTATAAATATTGAGAAATATCAATAAAGAAAACATATACCTTCAAACGGTGCTAAAAAAAAAAACTGCTTGTCAAAAACCGTAAAACTTGCATAAGGAATTGAGTAAGGAAAATTGCAAGCTTGTAGAAAAACACTAGTAAAACAAAAAAAAACACTCCTGACACAACACCGATTTCGGAAGACCATATATATAAGACTTACATAAGAGAAATGAGTGAAAAAAAAAAAAAAAGTGAGGCTACAAAGCGTCCAGTCACGCAACCCCACACCCAACACCTCCTTCTACAAAACGTCAAGAAAATGCGACGACTAATAACAGTAGGACGACTAAAACGAGCGACACATCTTGACGACTGTAATCGAGGGCACACGTGTGCTTGCGTGCGCATAATTGCGCGCGCGTGAGAGAGACAGAGAGAGAGAGACACCTTGGGAGCGAGCGCTTGAAGTGAACTCTTCTTCGATGATTGCCACAGGCGCTTTGTCTTATGGAAGAAATATTCTTTATATCTATTTATAAAAAAGATAAATTAATTTTAAAATCTGAAAAAATACACACACACACACAAATATATATATATATATATATATATATATATATATATATATATATATATATATATATATGTATATATATTTACACAAAATATTGACCTAAACGAATACTATTTTGATTTAAAAAATTATTAAAATCTACATTTTCATGAAAAACTTAAATTATTTATAAAATAGAAAAAAATTCTACGTATACTTATTAACTATAAACAATATTGACCTATAACGAATACGGTTATATAAAAAAATGCAAAAAATATATACATATATAAATATATAAAATTTCCCCCCCAAAATAACGAGAAATTATATGTAATCTCATCAGGGTTCAGCCGTCAAAAAAAAATTTACTTTCTCTCTCTCTCTCTCGTCTCTCTGACTCTCTCTCTCTCTTCTCTCAATCATTACCTTCGGCAGAACCTGACCGAGCACGTCACACCCGCCAAGCCACTTTTTCTCGTCGATAACACTCGGAAACGCAGCAGCAGCAGTGATTTCTGAAGACCTGTCATTCAGGTGTCGTGTTTTTATGACAAAGAAGTCTTTTCGGAGGCGCTCTCTCTCTCTCTCTCTCTCTCTCTCTCTCTCTCTCTCTCTCTCTCTCTCTGTTTTCACTAAGAATATTGAGTTGGTTTAATGTCATATATTATTATTGTTACCATTATTATTAATATTACCATTATCATTATTAATATAATAATAATTATTATTATCAATATTATTATTATTATTATTAGTAGTAGTAGTAGTAGCTGTAGTGAAGATTTCAACAAAAAATGTGATCCTAAAGGTACGCTATTATTATTATTATTATTATTATTATTATTATTATTATTATTATTATTATTATTATTATACTATTATTTGCACACGTTTTTCATTAGTTCTAATAAATCAAGCAAGCGAATGCCCAAACCTTGAATAATAATAATAATAATAATAATAATAATAATAATAATAATAATAATAATAATAATAGTAATAATAATAATAATAAAGTGTTTCATGCTCTAAACCAACCTTGGGAAAGCAAAAAAGAAAAAAAAACAAGAACAAAATACTTTCACGTCACACTTGACGAAAGCAGAAGAGATCGGAGATGTAGATGAATATCTTGATTATTCCGGTGAATAAATTAATGAAAACAAGCCAGGGAAACCTTGGGAGGGGGAAAGTGAAAACGTCCATTATTTTGGGAAGAGGAAACCAAAGTACACAATAGCTCATTGTATGTCGTCAAGGAAGACACAGATTTCTCTGGGAGAGAGAGAGAGAGAGAGAGAGAGGAAAGGTCTATCGGTTCCTAATCTGACTCTTTTTAAGATGGTAAAAATAAGTGACCGAGACAAGCACAAACAATCTCTCTCTCTCTCTCTCTCTGTCGAAACTTCGTTCGACCTCTCCTTACGGAAATGACCACATTTCCTCGTTGCGTTATTCGTCTTGTTTTTAAATCTCTCTCTCTCTCCTTCACATACGTCAATCAATCACCTCAGAATTTCAGCGGGTTTTATTATATAGCAACTGTTCAGTATTTAAAAAAAAGCATATTTCATCCTCTCGAATACAAGAGTAATTTAATGCACAAACACATACGTGTATGTGTATAATTACACATTTCACTCTCCCCCCAATGATAAAATGAGTCGTTCTAGATACAAACAGCTGCAGAGGGCTTATAACAAACAGCGACCCCGACCAGGGATTAAGCCGAGATTAAAAAAAGAAGAAGACAAATAAAATAAACCTCAGTGCCTTTCCCCTCCCAAAGGCTTTTTCAAAAAAAAAAAAAAAAAACACGGAGGACGTTCCCAAAGTTTCCCCTTTGAAGTCACATGTGAAAGGAGAGAGAGAGAGAGGCACTGTTTTTTGCGGGTCACTGGTCGTATATGTTTAGCAATTAACCACCTGGGAGGGAAAATCAAGACATATTTAAGAGAACTAAACCACTTGAGAATGAGTTCTGGCTGGCTCAGCATAATGACTTAGTATTATTTAGCTTTTTGCTTTACTGAAATTTTATTTTTTCTTTTTTATATATGGTGAGGTCACCGAGAGAGTCACAGATTCTTATTTTGTTGATAGTGTCAAGTAATCACAATATTTAATTGCACTGAAGTGTTTACAAAATATTTACAAACATTCGGTAAATGACACAATGACCACAAAACAAGAAGAAACCACAGAAAAAAGTCCCACCACTGTTTAATGTCGTAAAGCCATTCATAAGCTATTCCGGTAGAGCACTTTGGGTTTGGGTCGACAAAGAAAACAAAAACAAGAAAACACAGAGAAATGTAACGAGTTCCAACGCTATTTAGTGTCGTCAACTATTCATAAGATACCTTGTCAAACTATTTCTTTTATTTCGACAAAGAAAACGAAACAGGAAAACAAGAGAAAGCTAGCGAGGCCCATCACTTTATAATAATATATATATATATATATATTATAAGATAAATATATTATATATATATAATATATAATATATATATATATATATATATATATAATGTGTGTGTGTGTATCTTATCGCTATTATAAGATAAACAACGCCCCAGAAACACTGCAAATAGAAATAAACGATGATTATCAGAAGAGAGAGGTCTAACCAGAGATAGCCATCAAAACTAGGAAAGGCTAAATAAACCATTACAGGTGGAATTCCGTACAAGACCTTTTTCCTACCTGGGGGAATGAAAGGGTTTTGGAAGGAGAAAGACTCTCTCTCTCTCTCTCTGATGAATAGGAATCCAGCACATTAGAGAACGTGAGAGGAAATCATTCTTCACCTTCTTTTCCAAGAGATACGAGTAGAAAGTCTGACAAGAAGTTTCAGCAGCCATCCTCTATCATGAGAGAGAGAGAGAGAGAGAGAGAGAGAGAGAAGGTCGTCGTTCCTTCATCTGTGCCAAAGAACCGCCCTCGAGATGTGAAGAGCGCAAGATCCCCCTTTCACTTTCAACGTATATGGGGTCCTTCACTTCCTGTATCATCATCATCACCATCTTCTTTCTCCATCACACTCGCCTCTTCCTCATCATCCAGATCAACAACACCACCGCCGTCACCTTTACCGCAATCTGCTGGACTTCACAATCGAGCGTGACATCACTCGAAGTCACGTCTATGACTTCTTTTTAAAAGCATATACTCTCCATTGGGTTAATATTAAGTACGAGAGCAGTTGGTTTGTTTACATTCGTAAATAGTGACGTATAACTTCTTTTTAAAGCATATACTCTTACTCAGGTTAATGTCATGAGAGCATTAAGTTTGTTTACGTACATTTAACTTCTTTTTAAAGCATATACTCTAATCGGGTTCATATAATGTATATACATACCCAAGTCGACACAGTGACATTTAACCTCTTTTTAGAGCATATACTCTTAACTAGGTTAATATAACAGCACGAGAGCAGTGTTTACAAACAAACAAAAACAAAAACAGAACAAGAAAATAAACAGAAAGCTTTCAATTTCAGAGGGAACGCACTTGCATACTGAATTAACACACTGGACCAGTATATACCAGTTTTTTTTTTTTTTTTTTTTTTCCTTTTTTTTTTTTTTTTTTTTTTTTTTACAAGAGTCCCTTCACGTTCACTTACGTTCCCGCTAAATGACACAGCATTGAACGGAGGTCGGTCAGTTCCTGCTGTCCTTTACCAATGAACGGACTGAATGACAATGAGTATTAAGATACCCTCAAGACTTTTAAGCGAAGGTTTCATTGTAATTTTTCTTCCGCGATCTAGCAACACCAAGGGTATGTTTTGTACACTTTCTAGACCGTGGGTTTGTCCCCCACCGTACAATAACCCGACGTATACAAACACTTAAGAGCCATTTCTGTCGGAGGTACTATATACATGTATCAGGATTGCCGTTTTGAGGAATTTCGGCTACTAGCGTGGCTTTCTGGTGACATCTGGCAACCTTCCCTGGCTTTTCTGACCACAGGCCACGGCAATGAGGAATAAAATTCTTCAATTTGCCTTTTTATGTTTGATTATGAAAATAAAGTTATAAAATATATCCTGCATATTTATAAAAAGGAATTTTATTGAAATCCTTTATTTTTCTTCGTCAAAAATACTTTAAGTTAAGCTAGTGACGTGCAGGTTTTTTTTTACGTCATGGAAAATAATTCTACATCTGAAAATACGCATTCTAACCATTAAATTATGAATAACGTAAAAAAATCAGAAGAACTGCTTATGGTAACACTGCTAAAAGCCAATGTTGTGAAGAAAAACGGCATCGCTGACCTGTATGATAGTCTTGCAGAGTCTGTAATTCGACCCGCCATGCTGACACAATACTACTGGTCATTCAAGCCAGGAAAAAATGTCCGCCGTCAGTTTAAGAAAGACTGAACTTTTACTGACAAATAAGAAGACAGAGAATTTGAATAAAGGAACCAAGATTCCAGACGTGAACTGCAAGAGATCTAAAACCTCAGAAATCAGGCAACCATACGAGACGACTTCAAAAGTCGACAGTTGACGTCATATTTCCAATCGAAAAGTTAAATTGTGGGATGACGACGAAGTTAGTCGATGAATTAGGACTCAAAACATATCTATCAGTATTCCAGACCCAGACCTGTACCGAGGGGGGTGGGGTTCCAAATTTCTGTAGTCCATATTTTCAAGTATTTCATCTTGTATAGACCTATATATACAATGACATTTATATACGAAAAGGTCCAGTTTCGGGGAAAACGACCCCTTCCCCCCAATAAAAAAAACAAAAAACCCTGGGTACGGGCCTGAGATATGAACCATACATGACCAAAAACCGTGTTAAACAACGAAGCTTACGAGAAGACTTAGAAAGTCGACTGTTGAGGTCATATTCTCAATCGACAAACGAAACTGCGGAATGATAACGTTGTTATTTTTTTATTTGATGACGAATCGGGAAACAGGAAAACATATATCTCCCGGATGAGATTTCTTTCGGAGAAAAGAAAGTGAAGACGGGAGACATTTTTTCCTTGTTTCAAGTCGGATGCAAACCTGTAATTTCCAAGACCCTGCGACTTTTGGCCGCGCGCCCAAAATCCCCCCGAGCGAGAACTAGGTACTTTTCCTTCTTCTAGAATGCAATGGAGAACTTGTTCCTTTCTTTCTGCCATGACTGCAACGATGACGACAGTGAAGGTGATGATGAGGGTGACAGCTAAAAGTCTAATAATGATGCTTATCAGTCACTGCATATGATATGTGCATCTTATTCAGCGCATGGAACAATTTGAGTGGAAAGTTTTTTATTTTTTCTTCTCTCTCTGTTTGAACTTTCGTCCGAAATTAATAAAAACTGGTGATAGTGATAATGATAATATTCCAATACAATTAAAACAAATGACTGAGTTGATATGCAGTACAACCGCTTGCATTACTGCTTTCTTCAGTTCAAAACAAAAGGAAAACTGGACTATTATAACACAGGACAAAGAGAGATAGAAAGAGATGACACGAAAAAAATGGAAATTTATTTAAAAACAAGACTAAAAAAAAAAAAGCGACGAGAAAATGTGACCATCTCCGCCAGGAAAGGTCGAGCAAAGTTTCGACAGAGAGAGAGAGAGAGAGAGAGAGAGAGAGAGAGAGAGAGAGAGAGAGAGAACATTGCCTGCCAAAGTGAAAGTTTGCCGGTGGTCCCAGGAAGACTCCGTCGTTGTCCACATTTGGGTCCCTAAAAAGTTCTCTTGTTTCCCGGTTGTGTACCAGAACCGTTCGTTTCGTCAGTTTTCAAAACCTAATAAAATGTGTTCTCTCTCAAATCTCTGTAGCTTTTTAAGTTTGTTTATTCTTCATATAAATAATAATTCTCTTCTTTTTATATTCGATTTTGGCATCTTCCTTGGATCTTATTTTAGATTTTACAGTAGATTGTGGATTCTGTCCATAAGTAACGGTTCTTGCACGACGCAATGCAATATGGCGGGTTCCTGGTTCGTACGAGCTCGCTCCGCAGATCTGCCAAACCTTTCACTCTCGCCTCCTCCTCCTCTCCATTTACGTATTTCCCCTTTCGTAATCCACTCGGAAATCGCGTTTCCTTTGCCCGTACCCACTGGTTGATATAGCAGGTAGATAGGTAAGTGGGTAGGTAGCACACGCGATGCCAAAAGGGGGCAAAACTACAGACATTTCCTGCCCACGAGGAAAGTTTCCATCGTCGACGTCATTTCCTCCTGAGGCGGTTGATTGCTTTCTCTAATGCGGAGGAAATGCGTCCGTCTTGGATCTGCTATACAGCTACTCTCTCTCTCTCTCTGTCGAAACTTTTCACATTTTCTTTTAAACCAAAGGGCTAGATTTCCTTGTTGCTTTCTTTTTTTAGTATTTCTTAAACTCTACTCTCTCTCTCTCTCTCTCTCTCTCTCTCTCTCTCTCTCTCTCTAACTTTTCACGACCATTTCTTCTAATCGAGAGGGTAATATCGCTCTTTTCGTCTTGTTTTTTAATCATTTCCCTCCACCTCTCTCTCTCTCTCTTCTCTCCAAAACTCTTTTATGCTCTCGCATTACCCGAGATATTTCAAATACTATACCTGGATTTATTAGGCCTAACCACGACAGGCATTCTTCTGATGAAGAACCATGACAAGCAATCAGATAATAACTAGTTTTTTAAACAGTGACTCAGCCACACGAAGATTTAAAAAAAAAAAAAAAAAAAAAAAAAAAAAAAAAAGCCGATTTCGAACGAGGTCTCTTTCCTGAAATGCCAAGTCACTGCCTCGTTCGAGTTTCCCTTGCAACTTGCTATCTAAATCTCTTGGGGAGGGGGGGGGGATAAACTTTCCCAATGCGAGATGATTTCCCCAATCGTTAAATGCTTAAAAACCAGCTAGAACTGGCTATTCCATTTGCTACATACATTTGAAAACAAATGATTGCGTGAGGGGACCTCTATATACAACAACGTGCATATGCTACATGCAGGGAAGAGGAACTGGCTGTGTTACGACTCTCATAGAATAATCGAAGAAGAAGCAGTTCAATCAACAAAGCAAATGATTTTCTGACAGAATGAATCATCTATACACCTCAAAGAACCTGTCGCTAGACAACCTTTTACACAAACAGCAAAGATAGCGGTGTTTCGACAAACCAGAATCATCTGTCCCCCAAGCAACATTTCCTTAGACTAATCTCATGCACCAAGCAACATTTCCTTAGACTAATCTCATACACCAAGCAACATTTCCTTAGACTAATCTCATGCACCAAGCAACATTTCCTTAGACTAATCTCATACACCAAGCAACATTTCCTTAGACTAATCTCATGCACCAAGCAACATTTCCTTAGACTAATCTCATACACCAAGCAACATTTCCTTAGGCTAATCTCATACACCAAGCAACATTTCCTTAGGCTAATCTCATGCACAAGCGGCAGGGACCCAGCGGATACTTCCACAATAAATCATCTAATCCTCAAAATGACATTTCTTTGGACAAATCTTTTGCACAGACAACAAAGCAAACGTTCATACACGACTCGGAAATAGATAACAAGTACATCAGGGAAATGGAGATTTCGGTACAAAGGCCACGAAGCTCATCTATTACGTATCAGAGTTCCGGCTGGTCAGGAAGGCTGGAGAGAGAGAGGGGGAGAGGAGGAGAGGAGGAGGGAGGGGAGGAGGAGGAGAGGAAGAGAGAAGAGACCCGGCGGGAGAGATAGCGGGAAGAGGGGGAAGAGAGAGAGAAGAGAGAGAGAGAGAGAGAGAGAGAGAGAGAGAGAGACCCCTTGCTTGAACCAGTACCCCGCCGCGCGTCAAAGCTACGAAGACGATGGTTCGTTCTTCCTTTGTTTCAAACGAGAACAAGGAAATGGAGAGGTGAATTGAACCGTATCCGAAAAACAAAGACGTGGGTTGCATTTCTCAGCAAGGATGAGGTTCCCATCAATCGCCAATAACATTACGTCGATAATATCCTATGTGATTAGGAGCTTACTAGGCCTACAACTAAAAAAATCGATATTATCCTATATGATTAGGAGATAATTAGGCCTCTAACTTAAGAAGTTGATATTATCCAATATGATTAGGAGACAACTAGGCCTATAACTTAATAAGTCGATATTATCCTATACGATTAGGCCTGTAACTCAAGAGGTCGATATTATCCTATATGATTAGAAGATTAATAGGCATACAGCTAAAGAAGTCGATATTATCATATATGATTAGGAGAATAATAGGCATATAGCTCAAGAAAACATTGTAATTCGCTTATTTAAAATACCTGAGACACGTCAAGCAAGACGGCAGTGTATTTCATGCATCAAAAACTCTTGAAGAAACGTCATGAAAGCATGACCTACTAACGGTGGAGAATCTGACAAAGAATTTTCTTGACGTGCCACTGGCTGGAAAAGCAGAGTGCGTGAAACATTTCTGTGGAGACAATGGCGTAGTAGATATTAAATAGCTTACCCTGCATATTTTACATTCATCGCTTCGTTTCAATGTCAGATTGGAGAAACGTCATCTCGGCAGATCAACATATTCGAGCAAACCAGAAGACTGCAATGAATCAAACAAAAACCTTCTTAGCAGAGGAAATATCTCTGGACGTCTGAATTCGAAAACAAATCAATCGGTCTCGGCTGGAAGGACAAACGGTGACCTTCCACAGTCCCAAGCCTTCCAGGATATGGGATGCTTAGCCTTGGAAGGAGAAGAAGAAGAAGAAGAAAAGGAGGAGGAGGAAGATGATGATGATGATGCAGAAGGCAGACGATGATTTTGGTAGATGATTCCAGCACGAAGACCGAAAATGGCGGAGCCATTCCAAGGCTTCCAGCCTCTGGAAGGGAAAGAAAAGAAGAAGAAGATAAAGAGGAGGGGGAGGATCCCAAAAACAGAAGCTCCTGGGATATCCCGGAGAGTATCCTTGTGGAAGGGAAAGAGAGGAAGAGGAGAGTCCCAAATAAAGAAGCTCCTGGGATATCCCGGGGAGTATCCTTGTGGTGGAAGGAGCAGCAGCCATTCAGGCTTAAATACAAGCCCACTCTCACTCATAACCCTCAACCAACCTTTGTCCTTCTTGCGTAGGATCGAGTGACCGGAGAGGAACAGGAGGGGAAGGCAAGACTGGGTCTCGGATGATAATACAAACACACACCTCTTATAGCAAAACCCACTGGGACGGACAACCCTCTCTACTAGAGGACACACTGAATAACATCAGCGCGATTTATTCAGTTCCATCTTCACCCTAAGTACAACTTTTTCAATCGAAAGGTTTACATACAATACTTCCATATGTTACATTATTATTATTATCATTATTATTATTATTATTATTATTATTATTATTATTCAGCAGATGGAACCTATTCTTATGGAACAACCCCCCATTAGGGGCCCCTGACTTGAGATTCAAACTTCCAAAGAATATTAAGGTGTTCATTTTGAAGAAGCAAGATTAAGTAAAGGGAAATACAGAAAGACGAGATACCACCCATTAAAAAGAGAGAAAAAATTAATTAACAAATAGCTAAAAAGATAAATATGCATCAAAATGCAACAAGAATAGCATTTTCGCATGAACTTCTGAAGTTCCATACTGAAGTTCTGACATTTATAGTAACGGCAGAGGAAACAATAATTTCTCAAATTAAACTTCCTTTTTTTTTTTAACAAACACACACCCTCTCGCCGTTGCTACATTAATTACCATGCAATCATTATGCAGTGTCTTCAAGGGGAACAAAACAATGACAGACAGCGCACTTGGTTGAATATACATCAGCCTACATCCATAATGCAAGTATGCATGAGTGCTTGGATGTGTAAGGGGGATAAATATACATGACTATGTAAATATACAATGCTAGCAGTGATGTCAACACATGAATATAATGTATATACACAAACACATACAATATATACATATATATATATATATATATATATATATATATATATATATATATATATATCACACCTAATGGATAGATCATGTATAATGAAAGGGTGACGCCGTATTCATTTTAAATTTCGGAATTTCCGGCAATTATCGTGAAACCTGAGCGAGAGAACACGCAAGCAAGCAAGCTCGGTCGAAAAAAAAAAGGGAAACACAAAAATTGCTGTAATATACTTCATGGCTTCATAAATCACTGAAACGGTTTAGCGGTTTCTATTCGGTAGCTAAAAATGATTTTTTTTTATTCAGTGGACGAAGTGAATTTAAAGACTGAAGTGTAACTATACGAGAAAGAGTATTGTAGTTGTTTTTCAATGTATGATAGTACAAGGTATCATAATTGTGTGTGTGTGTGTGTGTGTGTGTGTGAGTGTGTGTGTAACGTCACAATCTCGCTGAAGTTATTTGTAAAGCGAAAGAGACGTAAAAGAAAAACAAGAAAAATGCAAGAATAATAGCTAGCAGGAAGTAACAGAAACAGGCATATGAGCTAGGTAATGATATAGCTTTTAGCAAAGAAATTAGCATGCAAAATAATAGAAACAATTACTAACAAATGAATGAAAGAAAAAGAGAGAGAGAAACACTAAGAATATTATCCCGAAGAAACCAATAAAAAAAACTGATCAAGCGCAAAATCAGGCAAAAAACCGATTGGCATAAAATTGACAAAGAGGAGAAGGAAATAAGAGATTTTGATTAACAGATTTTGATTTCAAAGACAAAACCAGGATATAACAAAAGAATAACAATAAAATAAAAAGACAAATGTATTCGATACAAGCAGCTGTCACCCATAGCGACAACAGAAAATAGGATGCAGTGAATGTCCTTCAAAGGCAATAAATATGGAGGGGCTTAATGAGGAGGGTCGACCTCCTCCCCCCCTACCCCCAACAGCTCTCAGACTCCAGGAGGAGCCCTCCTTGCAACCAAGGTCACCTCAAAGTCACCTTAACCCGCCGGGTCTCAAGGTCAACGAAGCTATGTATAAACGTATGGGATATCCTGCAACGTGGACTGGCAAAAAGGACTCAAAAAAGGATGTCTGGCTGGAAAGAAGGACTCAGAAAAGGATGTCTGGGGGCGAATTTTATCCAAATTGCGCATCGAAGTAGTCATTTTTTTCATTAAGTTACCCTTACATATGTCTACGTATCAGCATCATCAATCTTAATTTTTCATTTGCAAAATGACTCGTATGCTTAAATTCTTTGAGTTTTCCCTAAGAGTATTATTAAATATATATTCCCAATTGCTATTAAATGCTTTGAGTTTTCCCTAAGAGTATCATTAAATAAATTCCCATTTGCTTTTACATTCTTTGAGTTTTCCATAAGAGTATATTAACTAAATTCTCATTTGGTGTTAAATGCTTTCATTTTTCCAGAGTAAATCGATCAAAAAAATCCCCATTTCCAAATTGATTTTTGAGTTTTCCTTCCGTGTACTGAATATTACCTCTAGATTTCTTAATTTCAGTGAGTTCCTTCCTTGTACACGTCAACAAAATATCGTCTTGCTTATTCCCTCTTTTGTGTTTGCCTTTTGTTATTTTGATTTTTTCTACCTATTTTTTCGTTGCATTACATCATCTTCTCTTTGTTTAGGTGGTTCTTTAGGTCATATAATTTAAAAGGTTTGTTAACAAACTCCTATTGTTTACTTCCTCGTCTTTGGGGGATAAGGGCAAATCCCACGTTCACCGAATATCTACAACATGAATGAAAAAAAATGAGATATGTAATTCTATTTCTGGACTTGTCGTCGATTTTTGCGGCAGAATTTTTGTGCAAAATATGTCGTCGAACATACTGCAAAATATATATTCCTACACACATACACCTACACATATATATACATATATATATATATATATATATATATATATATATATATATATATATGTGTGTGTGTGTGTGTGTGTGTGTGTGTGTGTACATATACTATAAATAATTTTGAATTAATTATTAAACAACGTCGGTTTATGATTTCAGTTTCACAAATGAATAAAACATCCAATCTCAAGCTACAAATAAAACAAAGGCAACGAAATACGGGAAAAAAGTTACCAATTATATTAAGTTGATTTCATCCGCTTGAACATAAAAGATATAAACATACCTAAATACATCGGCATACCTAAATATATGGGTAAAAAGGAAACTTATTCAGACACCGGCATCAAAATACCATGGCAACACGCGTCATTTTCGTTCAGACAAATTCAGAACAGGACGAGTAGCGTCCAGAACTGCTTTTCGATGAGAGGAACCTCGCCAGTCTCCCACGCTTCAGAAGCCAAGGTTTCAGTTTCGTTTTTTTATTATTATTATTTTTTTTTTAAACCAGCATAGCGGGTACGAACATCTATTTCTGAAATGGCAGCCAAGCTGCCGTTGCTGCTGCTACCTGTTTGGAAGGTGAAATCAGAAGCCTGGGGGAACTACTCCCTTTGGACGAGAGATTTTAACGGATTTGAAGATGCAGGTTTTGCAGCAGAATGAGAAAACCAGATCTGGTTTCAGCGGAAGATGCGTTTTCGCTTTTTAGACTCATAGCTGCGAGGAGAACTCGGTTCTCGAAATGTTAAGATACACTAGAAGGAGAGAGAGAGAGAGAGAGAGAGAGAGAGAGAGAGAGAGAGAGAGAGAGAGAGAGAGAGTGACCTTATGCAGATAAGGACGAATTTGGCAGTCCTTGGGGACAAATAGACTGTGATGTTAGATAGTTTTTTTCTTTTTTGGGGGTTTTTGGTTACATCAGTTATTTCTTAAGCACAAAGATCCCGGATTGCTTCGACACCAACCTAATCAGTTATCAACACCCTTTTTTTTTTAGCTATTTTTATTTTTCTTTATTCATTTGTTATGGTCTGTTTAAGGACCAACACCCTAAGCTGGCACGTAGCCAGCAGAACCCCCTCCTGTCTGATGGAAAACACCCAAGAAAAAAAAAGAAAAAAAACCTGGTTTCTCTTTCTTCCATTAGTCACTCTCCCAAACAAAGGCGCCCAGAAATGCCCCGGGGGCAGCATCCTAGTGTCCCAGTGACCACTGGGTCAAGACAGAACGGCCAAGAACAACAATAATACACTTGGGGACCAGGTCTGGAAGGACCTATAAAAAACAGGTGTCTCCTTTCTTGGAACTTTCGTTGGAGGGACAAAACAAAAACAAAAAAGTTTTCTACGGGCTGCTCTATGAGCAAGAGCCCGTGCTGGCATAAGGCCGGCTTAATCTCAAACAACAACAGAAAAAGCTCTGCAATAAATGGAACCACAGAAAGTTTGTGTTTTTGTTCAGGATAAACCCTTTCTTTTACATTAAGCCGTTTCTCCTAACTAGGGTTGGCTCTGAAGAAAAAAAACACAATTATTCATACACTAATTGCTGAATCACAAAGAAAGCTCCTGTGAAGAAAAACTTCCCAATCATCATTACTAAAATCATTACTATACCCATGACAATCATTTCCACATTCTGAAACTGACGAGTAGTACATTAGTGTACATAAACTCACATCTAAATGAATACTCATAAACTCTAATACATTCATCACACAATAAACCTTTAACATCAAAGGTTTTGTGTGAACGAAGAACCACGCCATTTGTGATCGCTTTCTTTCTACTCATTATACTGCTGCGACATCACTCATATCATAAATCATAAATGAGAGACGGGTACCGGTCTCTCCATCCATAATTCAGGTAGAGGAGATTTCGTCACTTGACCAGTTCTAACCAGTTTCACGATCTGAATCTTAAATGCCATAATCACGTGCCCATTGCAACACGAAGTACAGAAACGAAAAGAAAAACCAATTCTAGGCTTCTGGAATCTGTTCTGACTCAGAGAGAGAGAGAGAGAGAGAGAGAGAGAGAGAGAGAGAGCCCCTTATTAAATTCATTCGTACTCAACTTGAAATTGTTAAGACAGGTAGATGGAGATGAGAACCTTAGTTGTAACTCAATTTTCCATTCGTTTTTCAATAATTAGAGAGAGAGAGAGAGAGAGGGGGGGGGGGATCCCCACTGCTTACTCAACCAAAGACGCACATTATAAGGAAACCAAATGAGTAGAGTTGTTTCGCCAATGCCACAGAGACCTAGAACACATAACTTGCAAACCGGGTTTTTGTGGTCAAATCAGGATTTGGGCGAGACCCATAATGCCCCAACACAGCCCAGAAGGGTCTCGAATCATGTCCTACCCGGTGCATAATCCTTTTCATGAATTGGAGCTTAAAGAGATTGGTTATGTCTCAACAGGCTTATTTCCTGAATGGACCAAGTTGGACCAAGGTTGTTTTTATTTTATTTATTCATTTCTTTATGTTTTACTGGTTAAGCATTTGAGGTTTAGGCAGCTACAAATACGTATTGATCTTCTGGGACTGGTAAGCACATTTATGAGAGATGATACAACTAAAAAAGGATATCTGATCTCACAATAGGAAATTCAAACAAGACAAATACAAAAGGGTATCCATTTAACTTATCACCTTCTTCTATAACTCTCTCTCTCTCTCTCTCTCTCTCTCTCTCTCTCTCTCTCTCTCTCTCTCTCTGCAGGCTGATTTCTCTTTGGAACCCTCTTGTGTTAGTATGGTCTGCTGACTCTATCCATAAGGGTTTCAGTTGAAGATTTTAAAAGAAAGAAAGAAAGGAAAAGAAAAACACAGTCGACGATAAAAGAGACATTTTCAGATAAACGTCAACGCAAGAGGAAGTAGAGATAAACTGACTAAGATAAACAAATCCAACAAAACTTTAGGTAATAGAGAAAACTACCTCAAAAGACTGTTTTCTGACATTTTAAATTTTTACGATGCGCAGAGAACAGAAACTAAGAATTCTTTACGTAAAAAAACAAAAGTTAGGAAAACATAAAAAAAAATATGCAGCTGCAAACTACATAGGACCAATGACGTCAGGCATCCGTATACAGGAGTTACAGATCCTGTACTGGCTCTGATGGACTGATGCCGCCGTCCCCTTCCAAATACTAATGTCAGATGACCCACATGAGGAACGGTGTCAGCGAACGACCCCAAAAGTGAACTGATGATGCAAAATGACTTCGAAATACCGAATCACCAAGAAATGACCTGAATATGACCTCAATATGACACCATCCATCTTTCACAGGAATCACTTCGAAGCGCTGATTTTTACGTAAACTTTCGGCGCCAATGACATGAATCTGGCACCACCTATGTTTATCCTCGTGTATTGAGACGCGGAGCACGAAGACATGCATCGTCCTTCCAGGAAAATAGACGAGAACCCGTCAACCTTCCAGAGTCATGGAGAGAAAATGTATGCATATATAAAAAAACGGAGAGAAAATGAATATATTCTCCAACGGGAAATCATGACTGGAATACCATGAGTCGATGCTTTCCGAGTGATGAATGGCCGGTAATTTCCAGGAATGACTCATGGTCAGTTTGGATTTCTGGTTCTGGGGGACCATTATCTCTCTCTCTCTCTCTCTCTCTCTCTCTCTCTCTCTCTCTCTCTCTCTATCTCTCTCTCTCTCTCTCTCCTCTCTCTCTCTCTCATGTAAAACCGAATGAACCTCTTACAAATGGAAGGGCATCGTGCTTCGTCTAAGAAATGAATCAGGTACCTCACAATGCAAGCACTCTCTCTCCTCTCTCTCTCTCTCTCTCTCTCTCTCTCTCTTCTCTCTCTCTCTATCTGTAGGGAGCGGATGCATGTTTATAAAAGCGTTTATGCATAAATACAAACAAAACTTATAACTTCAAAGGCATACTCACATCACATATAAGCCATTACAAACCCAGACCTACACAAAAGCATATGAAATATGGATTTGTGAGTATATTGCTCTGAGAGAGAGAGAGAGAGAGAGAGAGAGAGAGAGAGAGAGAGAGAGAGAGCTTGGATTGTGAAGGGTCTGATCTTATATTATGTGATATAGGTAGAATGGTTTCCCCTGCATTGGCAAGAGGTTCATCTTGCATTGCCAGAGAGAGAGAGAGATGTGGTTGCCAGTTCGTGGAAAGTGACAGCCAGAGTAAAAGGCCCCGAAAGAGAAAGTGCCGTACCGCTGAACAGAATATTTACTCCAGCACACACACACACACACACACACACACTCAAAGCTTTTTCATCGAGAGGATTCAAAGCCACAGTGAACAGCGCTGTGACATGGTTTCGTTCCAGAAAAAGAAGCTTCTAATTACACATGAGAGGAACCATTTCCCGTTTATTCAACGTCCGTAACGTAAGGGTTATGCGATTCTCTGTCATTTCATACAGACAGCCATCACTGGGTGTCCACAAACTCTCTCTCTCTCTCTCTCTCGTGCTGTACAGAAGGAACCTCTTACAAATGCGAGAAGCATCGTCCTACTGATCACAAAAATATAGAATCAGCCCCTTCAAAGTGCAAGCACACTTTCTCTCTCTCTCTCTCCTCTCTCTCTCTCTCTCTCTCTCTTATGTAACGAGTCGTAACAACCTCGCCAGCAAAGAGAAGGTTCCTTGGAGTCGAGAGTGATGAGGACGGGTATGGGTATATGCAGCGACCCACTGTGCCCACACACGCCCAGTTTTTCCTCTCGCTGAGGTGTACTTACACCAGGCTGTGCCTTGTACCAAGGTTTCGTGTGTTTGTTTATTCTGCGCTCGCTCCACCAGCGCTGCCTGTTAATAGATTTCATCGTTTTCACTCGGATATGGTTTGTTTTGAAATATTATTATTATTATTATTATTATTATTATTATTATTATTATTATTATTGTTGTTGTTGTTGTTGTTTAAAAAATATCCACAATTATATATAAAAATATATTTCTATGCAAAAATATAACAAAGACTTTCGAACACCGTTCAGTGTAACGTTAAAATGTAATGAGAGGATAGTTTCCCTCCGAAGAGCATCTAAAAAGGTAGGCGGGAAACTTTCCTCTTCATTACATTTTAACGTTACACTGCTGAGGAGTGTTCGAAAGTCTTTGTTATATTTTCACATTGAAATATATTTTTATATATAATTGTGGATATCTTTTACACAATTTGTTCTCACGAAACTGTGAATTTCTTAACATTATTATATTTATTTTTATTATTATTATTATTATTATTATTATTATTCTTATTATTATTATTATTATTTTATTATTATTATTATTAAATAGAATACAATGAAATGAGAGAAATATTACGACTTTGTGTTGATGTCAGGAAAGAATAGGGGAATTACTTACATCAAAAGTCATAAAAACGCGGCACCCCCCAACATTTTAATTTTTCTTGATTTAAAATCAAGTATATGTATATTTATATATGAGCATATGTATGTATTTATGTATGTAATATACATACACACTACCCACCACTTCTGGAACAAATCGTCAAAACCTCCTTAACCAGATAGAACAGGATTTGGCGCAATTTTTTTTCTTAACGGTATTATTTCTCTTGATCGCCCACTGAATGTAAAACGAATCTGGGGTTAAGAGGTGAAAGAAAGAAAGAAAGAAAAGAAAGAAAGAAAAGAAAGAAAGAAAGAAAGAAGAGAGAAAGAAAGAAAGAAAGAGAAAAGGAAAGAATGAAAGAAAGAAAGAAGGGTTCAAGGCGAACACCTGCCACCACGCAATAATCGCATAAAAATATACCTGGCTAATTTGAGTTATTGTATTTTCTGCGTCTTTTCCTCTGAAGGCTTTTGCATTAATCGTACACCGTGAATCTATGCACAGGCGTGCGCGCGCACACACACACTCACTCACACATACACACACACACACACACACACACACACACACATATATATATATATATATATATATATATATATATATATATATATATATATATATATTATATAAATATATGTGTGTGTATGTGTGTTTATGTGAGCTGCATTCAGTCCAAGTTACAGAAATATCAACGTTCACTCAAATTAAGAATCACAGCTTAGCGTTCATATCCTTACCTGTCATTATGCAAGGACACAACGTGTTTTAACAGCATACTGATATTTTTGCAGCGACAATCAATCAATATTCCAGCCACCAAAGAAGTCAAGGAACGATCTGGAAAAGCAGCTGGTTACTGGATCCTTCCAAGGTCACGCACGCAACTGCGTCACTGCATTAAGTAGAACATAAAACACCGACTCTAATTTATAATCAGACGTGAATGATAAGTTCCCCTGATATCATGACAAATTATACAGATTCGTGCATATATAGGTGGGAACCCCACGGCCCTTTGTAAGCGGAATTCATAGAGGGGAGAGAGAGAGAGAGAGGAGACCCCCTCTGTCCATAACCCCGCACCCCCGCCACCTTAATACTACCATGGGGCCCAAAACGGGTTAGCCCACGAAGCTTAAAATGACCCCTAGCCGAATTATTCTACAGCGGATCCCCGATAGGATATCTGAAGAAAGTCCATGGTGCCATTAGCAGGATAACATGACCCGCTGCAAGTTATCTGGAAGGGGGTCCGTAGGACCCCAACAGCTAGTTATCTGAAACTCTTCCAAAGGACCCCATGCAAAGGATATTTAAACAGTACTAGTAGGAGGCAACCCGGCCCCCACAGAAGGGCTTCCATAGGACCTGCCCCAAGGATATCCGAACAGCATCCGTAGGAGCCCCCAGCACCCGAAGGGCCTCCATAAGACCCCCTCTCCCAAGGATATCCAAATAACGTCCGTAGGACAGCCCCCCTCTAGCAGGTTATCTGAAACGATTCCATAGGACACCCCCTCTCCTCGCTCCTCCCGAAGGATACCCGAATCATGGTCCGAATAGCATCCGTAGGACCCCCCAGAGGGTTATCTAGAGGGCGTCCACTAGACCACTGATCACGAACCGTGTATCCTGCCGCTGAGGGGGGTGGAGGTGCAATGTTGAAAAGGAGAGAGAGAGAGAGAGAGAGAGAGAGAAATATGACAGTACTCTAATGCTGACATGCTGTGGGGTGGTCACTTTTTCCCTGATATTTCCGGAAACGCCAAAAAATAAAGAAAAAACTTAAGGAAACGCGTTATTTGTTGTAGAGTCATAAATCTGTTTGATTTACGGAAGCCTTCTTTATTTTATGGATCGCATTTTGGGAATAAAACAGCGGCACAGTCTTTGGATTTTCTGTCGACTTTCTCTAGTTGACATTGATCACACATCCGGCACCATTTACGAAAACAATAAAGTATTCTAAAAACAGTCAGATTCACGATGCACAAAAATTTATATTATATCTATCTATTATAAAAAATTGAATTATATATATAGAATATATATAGAATATTATATATATATACATATATATATATAATATCTATCTATCTATCGATCTATCTATCTATCTATCTATATATATATATATATATATATATATATATATAGACATATATATATATATATATACATACATATATTATATGATCATACATTCGGCACCATTACGAAAACAATAAAGTATTCTAAAAACAGCCAGATTCACGATGCACAACAAAATATATATATATAATATATATATATATATATATATATATATATATATATATATATATATATATATATATATATATATATATATATATATATATATCCAAGGACAGTATTAACCATTAAACGCAATTTTACACTTCGATAAGTAGTCTTATTGTAAAGAGATATTCCTGAAACCGAGCAACATCTCAGAAAAGAGAGAGAGAAAAAAGAAAAAAACGCTCTTCAGAATATTAGCTTATCTCAAGATGAAGTAAATAAATAAATAAATAAATAAGTAAGTAAGTAAAAAGTCGGAACTGAATCAAATTACACATCTACTAACCACATCCCCCCACTTAAAGCGTCATCTTCAAACCACTCTGAAGACATTGAAACAAATGCTCATATAATAAGATAAATATAAAAAGAATAATTCTTAGGAAATATAAACAATATCCTGACGGCTTTGTGTAGTAACACAACGGAACACCTTTGTTTAAATCATTGTGAAAGCAGAAGTCAGTTGTCAAACACCTCTGTTTGCGACACTGCTCGTAAGGTGATAGTAGTACGTATTGTGGTCGCTTACATAAAGACGAAAGATACGTCCGCAGGCCATTATTTTGTACGCAAGTACGCAACTTATACGTTTGGACGATTAACTTTTTGTTGGACAAATCACGTACGCAAATTACTCGCCTGAGGAACAGTCGTTACTTTGTTTGTGTGCGTTTATGTATGGTTGCACATGTTTGGTGAACTAACTAACTTCTTGCATATGTGCGTGGGAATGAGCGCAACTTTCAATTCGGTATAGCTTGGCGTTGTTTATGTACATATGTATGTACGTAAGTCTTACAATATATATGTATATGTATATGATATGTATATGTATATGTGTATGTATACACACACACATATATATATATATATATATATATATATATATATATATGTATATATATATATATATATATATATATATATATATATATATATATATATATATATATATACATATACATAATTCGAGCTTCAACTTGAGTCAGAGGGAAGTTATTTTTTTGGCCTTCGTCTTCTTAATAATAATAATAATAATAATAATAATAATAATAATAATATAATAATAATAATAATAATAATAATAATAATAACTGGGATTATAAATTTTCAGAAAATTAAATGCTTCAAAACCAACACAGATGTAGACAATGATATAAAAAAAAGTCTTTGAGCAAAAAAAAAAAAAAAAAAAACAATCATTTGCACACTAAAGCAGGAGATTAGAGAGAGAGAGAGAGAGAGAGAGAGAGAGAGAGAGGGCTGGAGCTGACACCAACCATAAACAAGCTATAAACGCCTGCAATTAACGCAAACCAAGAGAATTTACCAACATGACTTCGTAAAGTCCAAACTCCCATGGTCTCCGATAGAGGCGATTTCAACACCGCATAAGTAGTGATCTCCACCGTTGGTTTCCTGACAGTAACAAACTCAACGTTATCGGTAAAAAAAGAAAATAAATAAAAAGTTACATATAACCAAACAAACAAACAAACAAGATATTAAGAAAATATCGATGTGAACTAACAAAGAAAGCGCAAAAAATCCAACAAATAAAAAAATGAAAGATATAAATCACCATCGGAATCACTACTGTAAATTATAACTTTTGGAACGTATATACTAGTCTTTTGCCGAAGAGAAAATGTGATTTACAATTTCCTGACATTTTTGAAAGCACATGAATACACACGTGTATATATATAATATACATATGTATATATATATGCATATATATATATATTCAATATTCACTTTCACAAGATATGAAGCTTTGCATTTCCCAAAGACGCAATGACTTACCAACCTCTATTACACACATACACAAACAATATATATATATATATATATATATATATATATATATATATATATATATATATATATATTATATATGTATAGTATATTATAATATATATATATACATGTGTGTGTACGAATTATGTATATATACATACATACACGCGTGTGTAAGGGAAACCAAGCGAAAAAATTAATAAAAAAAGAGAAAAGTATACATAACTAACAAGGCAGCCAAACCCAAAAGGTATATATCTATCTATATATATAGATATTATATTTATATATATATATATATATATATATATATATATATATATATATATATATAAAGCTTTCCACAACCACACACAAAAAACCGTAAAATAAATGCTTAACTGTCAAAACTCTTACATTCTGACTGATATAATATCTCTCTCTCCTCTCTCTCTCTCTCTCTCTCTCTCTCTCTTCTCTCTCTCTCGTCTCTCTCCCTCTCTACCTCTCTCTCTCTCTCTTTTCACCTGTCGCAAGTGAACGGTTTTACTGCCTTCATGGTCCGGCGCTAGGAGACAGAATGTCGAATTCTGGCGTTTTCTAAATGCTCATGACGGTGGTAGCCGGCTGCGAAGGCTGCCAGAAGTTATATCAGTTACGTTACTGTTTAAAGGAGTTTCAAAGAATAATTTTTAAATATTAAAAAATAAATGTTAAAGTAAAAAAACACAATCTTTTAAATAGAAAAAATAATGTTTATATATTTCAAAAACTAATTTCAAATAAACAATTTTTTAAATGTTTTTTTAACAAATATGTTTTTAAATGTTTAAAAGTAACTTTCAATGTTTAAAAAAATCACTTTAAATTTAACAAATAACTTAAAATGTTTAAAGAAATCTTCAAATAAAAAACTTTAAATTAAAAAATAATTGCCTTACAAAATGACTGTTTAAATCTAAAAAAAAAAATAACTTCAAATGTTTCAAAAAATAATGTTGAAACATCATTTCAAAAATAACCGTAATATGTGGATAAAAAAGAAAAAAATATTTTAGATAGATAAAATAACAATAAAAATATTGACGTCACCAACATCAACGAACATCAGTAATGGAAATGAATAAGAAGTAATAACATCCCCACCACTAACTATCATAATATTAACAATAATAATAATAATAATATTATGTGACCGTCATGTCGCATGTTGCTACGCAATAAACGACATACTACATACTACCTCCAGTGGTTTGGCCCAAGGTTATGCGTGGCATAACACAATGGAGAGAGTCATTCAAACAGATAGAGAGAGAGAGAGAGAGAGAGAGAGAGAGAATTAAGTCAGTGCTGACAAGTCGTTAACCATCAGCTTGACGATAAAATGAGGAAATAGCGTCGCTTCATTTGCATATGACATTAAAATAATCTTTTTCTTCCTCTCATAATATATATATATATATATATATATGTATATATATATATATATATATATATATATATAATATATATATATATATATATTATATATATAAAGGAGGACCCGAATGACGCACTGGAGTTTCTCTCATTGTTTCCCTCATTGTTGAGAGCGACGAAAGGAAAGTGGAACTCTAAAGTGTTAAGTAAAAAAAAAAAAGTTTATCTCCGAGGAACTGTTAATATTTACCTTTACTCGAATATGTCACAGGATTTACGATGGTGAAAAATGAATATGGTTGTATAAATGAGGCCATTTTTTGTGCCTCATTTCATTAAATTTCAGCTCAATAGTTTAATTTTAGGCTGCACCTGGCTGTAATTTAACAGAAGCAGCTAGATAATATTAATATTATGATAATAAATAATAATAGCGTGTCGTATCATTACTGCACTAATGTATATACCGACTCAATACATTTATTATGGAGAGAAATCTCGTCACAACC
>NC_087209.1:4412788-4447788 GCF_015104395.2 Macrobrachium nipponense | reverse complement strand
GTATTACATATCGAATGCTTCACATGCCTCCCGAAACAGCGCAAGACCAGAGCCGCCCACACCCGAAATTCGGGGGAACATAGCCGCACTTTCTGGGAAAACGACAATTCTCGCTTACTGTTTCATACCCGTATCGCACGCTTTCCAAAACTTTCTATTTGCGGGCTTTCTCGCCGGCGCTCTCCGGCTGGATCTCTCTCTCTCTCTCTATCCCTCTCTCTCTAATGAGACTTTCAGGTGTCATCACTGCATTCACCTGTGTAAGATGAGCGCAGTTCTGGGTAATTTATGTCAGGTATCCTGTTTATAGGTTGACATTCGGTACCACGAGGTCGACATTATTCGACATAAGATCGACCTTACTGGTTATTATTCAAACATAATATAGACGCTATGTATTTCATATGAAACAAATTGCACCTATAATATATTCACGTCCCATATAAAACTTAATTCCAGTTAGAAGGCAACACATGTTATTAATTAGGTAAGGAAAGGTCTTTTAAATATATAGAAATAAATTTAACTATTTTTTAGAATAACGTGAACTTTATTCATTTCGTACAAAAACTGCATTTATAAAATGTTCACGTCCCATATTAAACCTCATTTTAGTCAGAGGGCAATCCTTGCTAGTTCATTGGTTAAGGAAACGTCCTTTAAAGATATTGAAATAAATGACAGTAGTAGGCATTTCTGAAAAAAAAAATGAAAAAAAAAATAAAATAAAAATCAGACAAAATGTTAAAGCTGAGAAAAAAGGAAAAAAAAAACATACCAAAAAATATAGAAGCCACTGGAAAACCTTCAGAGCAAAAATAGAAAACTAAGAGAATAAATATTTGAAAAACTGGGAACCATATTTGGAAAAAGAAAAAAAAAAAAAGAAATATAAACAGTCTCTTATTTAAATCCTAACGGAGCACCTCACTTGAGTAAAATCAAATATGGCTCTCCTCTGAAAAGGTTACAGAGAGAGAGAGAGAGAGAGAGAGAGAGAGAGAGAGAGAGAGAGAGAGAGAGAGAGAGAGAGAGCATTAAAAAAACCCTTCACAGGTCAACGATCGGCAATTATGAGCTGACTCACGTTAGACATTTTCCTTGTACTTTCCCTTTCCAATTCAGCTCTCTCTCTCTCTCTCTCTCTCTCTCTCTCTCTCTATGGGTTTCTTCAAAAGCGTTGGGAGGAGGTTTTTGATATTGCATTTGAGGGACGGTTGTGATTTCAGAGTAGGAGTATTGCACGTCTATATTATTATTATTATTATTATTATTATTATTATTATTATTATATTATTAGGATTATTATTATTATTATTATTATTATTATTAAGTCGTGATAGTATTACACATTCCCTGAACTATGTTGTTGCTGTTGACTCGAGGCTCTTTTTATGTGAAATTTGCATATCTCTCTCTCTCTCTCTCTTCAGTAGTATTCTTTTTTACTTGGTACAATTACCATTTAGCTTTCAACGTAAATGTAAAGTATGACATCATTCTTCTTATAAGTTTCACCTCTCTTTTGAGAGAGAGAGAGAGAGAGAGAGAGAGAGAGAGAGAGAGAGAGAGAGAGAGAGAGAGAGAGAGGCTTTCGCTCAAGGGGTCACTGAGAGGTCAAACAGTTCAAGTATCAGCGACTCGGCTCGTACTGTGAAAGAGATAAACAATGTAATTCCGTTCGCTTAAAAAAAAAAAAAAACACACACACACACAATTTTGAAATTTCACTAAAATGAAACAGTTCAAAAGACCTCAGAATTCCATTATAAAAAATTCTAATAATAACAATAATCTCGGATTACGACAGTTGTCGAAAGTGACTGGACACCGGAAAAACAAGAATTCAGACAATCGGGGAGAAAAAAAAACAATCATGACGAAAGAAAATATATAATAAAAAAAAAGTACAATAGTACAATCAAGCGACAGAGACAAGTCACGAATAGAAATAAAATTGTGAAGCAATTTTTTTTCTTATCGAAGTTTTGTGTCAGTCGGATTCTTGCGATGTACCGAATCCCAAGAGAACTTTACTAGAAAGTGGGTCTAGTTATTTAGACATTTCACAGATAGTATTATTATTATTATTATTATTATTATTATTATTATTATTATTATTATTATTATTATTATTATTATTATTATTATTATTCAGAAGATGAATCCTACTCCTATACAACAAACCCAAAGGCGCCACTGACTTAAAATTCAAGCTTCCGAAGAATATGGTTGTTCATTTGAAAGAAGTAACGGGAGGTTTTGAAAGAAGGGTTTGAAATTCAGAAAGAAAAATAGATTAGAACAGGCGACAATCCACCTCAAAAGTCACCATCGCTTCAAGGAAAAAACTTCAGCCTAGAGACTTCACTTATTCTAGGACACTTGTGAACAAACAAATAAACAAAGACAAGGTTCGCTACACAAACCACGTACAAACAGAGATGAACGTCCATCATCACAGGCATCTTTTCATGTGGTCATTTTGGGATGACATTTCTTGTTATTTATTCTCCCGCTTTCGCCATCATGCAAATTTTGCAAAAGTTGTATTTAACGCGAACAGAGCTCATATTTTTGGGCTATCAAAGCAATAGGAAAGCTATAACAGAGTAATAAACAAAGCACTAACAACGTTTCTTCCCGTAGGGACATCAGACTGTCACAGATAATAAGCACATGGCTCGTGCAATTAAAATCATTAAACGCTTGAAAGTCTTGTCTTGAAGGACACGATGATTCCACGCTGGAATAAATGACATATCTAGCTATTTATCTACTCAACTGTCTCTCTAAATAAAACTGACTTTTCCACTCTTATCAAAAATCTTCCTAAAATTGGACATTCACTTCCTACTCGTTACGTAACGCTCCATTGTCTTTACAGATGGTGGAGGGGGTAGTGATTGGCCTAGGGAACTCCCCTTGCATGCACCCCCTCCCCTCCCCCAACCCCCACTATGACGTAACCCCCAACCTACACATACACATTTCCCAAGCAACTCCCAAAACTTTATCCTTAAAAGTCCTTGTAATATTGTTACCGTGCGCACTGGCTCCAGTATACTGTTGCCAAGTCAGATTCAAACGTTACGAACGAACGAAGTCACCTGGAACTGAACGAAATTTTGTGGGAATGCTGCCTTTGCAAATGCATTCACGATTACAATCCCCTTAGTTTCGTTTCTTTTATTTTCGAAGCGATTGTTCTCGGCTGAATGCAATTAGCCGATCTGTTAGATTTGGTTTCTCTTACAGAAAGGTAGCTTGGATTCTCATACGGAATTGGAGAGAAATTACAAGGTTTTATGCGTAACTCGGTCTTGTTCATGCTATTTTTCTTCTATTTAAGAAATTAGAGACCGGTAACTATAAACAAACACAGAAGTAACAAACAAACGAGATGAACACGACAGATATAGGTCTTGCATAAAAGTGTTTCCACGACGCAGTCGATGCTCTAATATGGAAACAATCTATCCACGGAGAGAGAGAGAGAGAGAGAGAGAGAGAGAGAGAGAGAGAGAGAGAGAGAGAATTTTAATTGGTCACTAAGTCTACTTCGTGGTCAGCACGTATGGGTACATAATTCCAAGTTGAGGAGAGAGAGAGAGAGAGAGAGAGAGAGAGAGAGAGAGAGAGATCGAATAAAGTATCAAGAAGGGGGGATACAGAGCCGTTCTTCATTGGTGGCGACACGTAGCGGTAAATCGTTGCTTCATCAACCACATGAACGCTACAAACAAATGTCTCCCATCTTATGAAACCGTTGATGTACACGAACTTTCGTTCAAAAGACGAGGAAGTTCAAGTGATTAACTTATTTGAACAAATAAATCATACAGCTCTTACACAATACGCTTTCTTTGTTTCTGCTTTGAGGAAACAGTTTACTTCAAGGGAATTCAGTACACTACGATGATGCCACAACCTTCGGTAAAAGTATCTTGTGCAATATGGCTAGAAGCTTAGGCCTAGGCCTAGCGTGAGATTCCCAACCAACAGCCTTCCCAACCTGATGTTTTCGTAGGCCTCGGGTGAATCGGAAATGGCCTTCAACGATTAAAAAAGCATCTTCTCCTTAAAAATAATAGTAAGATAACCATGCAATATCATATGACACAAGGATAACATAGAAGACAACATTTTTCAGCTAGCACGATAGTTCCTAACAGAGCCTAGACCGACAATCAAAACAAACCCTGCACGTACGATAGCCACCACTTTCACTTTCGCGGAGGTCGACAAGAGGCCTGGGGCTCTATATGTCATGGCTGCGGTTTATTTTGTGTTGTGTGTGAGCCTCCGAGTTCATAATACAGCCGCGTCTTTTGTAAGCTTAATGCCTTCCTGCCTCGTCAACTTGTTTCATGATGAAATATTACTACTGGTGCTGGTGCTACGTGTTTGTGACGATTACTATACAGTACCTTTGGATTCGTGATGTTTTTAACGTGTTTCTGTGTCACACACACACACACACGCGCGCGCACACGGAGGGGAGAGAGAGAGAGAGAGAGAGAGAGAGAGAGAGAGAGAGATTTGAAATAAATAATATGCACAAGAAATCGCTCGCTAAGGTACGAAGCATAAAAAGAACTATTCTGACTTAATGACGGAAAAGCAAAAACAAGCAAGCGTTGCACTGCGCTACCAGCTTTCACTCCAAGTATATTATATGTAGTAAGTACGTAAATATTTACCAGGTATAAGGTGTATTTAATATACAGTGTGGATGGGAAACCTCTAAACGTCACACACACGCACGCACATATAATATGTGTATATATATATATATATATATAGATATATATATATATATATATATATATCTACAGGGTGTCCATAGTCCCAGTACCATTACAAACAATAAATACTTGTAATGGTACTGGGACTTTATGGACACCCTGTATATCTATATATACATATGAGAGAGAGAGAGAGAGAGAGAGAGAGCCACATGATGACAGTTTGAGAAGAAAGTTTCCAGCCAGGGGAACAACATTTAACCAGAATAAAAACTTGTACAAGAACAAATCAGATGACTTGACGTTAAGCAAAGGCAGTTTTTTTCTTTAATTCACGGAGCGCAAGTTTTAAAGGGGTAGAGGGTAGGTTTGATAACTGCGTGTGTGGGGGGTGGGTGGGGGGGGGGGTGAGCTCAACGGGCTTCCACCAAGCTTCCCGGAGATAATGGTGAAGTTTTCACCTTTTTAAGCCTAGTCTCTCTCTCTCGTCTCTCTCTCTCTCTCTCTCTCTCATCTCTCTCTCTCTCTCAAATCTCTCAAACTTCCATACGACAGAAATTAAAATGAAAACCAATAAAACTCCCATTGAAAAAGTGCAAATAATAATAATAATAATAATAATAATAATAATAATAATAAGGATAATAATAATAATAATAATAATAATTAATAATAATAATAATAATAATAATAATAATAATAATAATAATAATAATAATAATAATATGAAGGTAGGAGACCCTCTCCTATCTTTAACAAAATAATAATAATAATAATAATAATAATTGCACCTAAAAACCAAAAATCAAGATGAATACAATGATATTTAAGAAAATATTTTGAAAGATATTTTTCAAGAATATGTTTATTTGTTTAAGAAGACATTTACACAGATATTCAAGAATAAATTTAGGGAAACATTCTAGAATATATTCAGAGATAGATTCAAGAATAAATTCAAGAATATATTAAAGAATAACTTCAAGAATATATTCAAGAATAAATTCAAGAATATACTCAAAAATATATTCAGAGATAGATTCAAAACTATATTCAGAGATAGATTCAAGAATATATTACAGATATTCATGAATACATTTAAGAGAAATCTTAGGACAGTACTGCCAACAAAGAAAAACACAGCAACATGTCCTTATCCCCTTTTTGTCCCCCTTTTTTTTTAAAGCAGGATATCCTGATCTCGTAATGGAGTCCTGATTACATAGAAAATGGTATCAGGATTTCACATATCTCACTCAGGCGTCCTTGAACGCGAGAATAGGATTCTGCAAACTCCCAACGCGTCGATTATCGGATATCCTGACGTGTACTAGCGGAGGATATAGTCATAGATGCTATACTGCGGCCAGATATAGTAGCAGAGGATATACTAAGAGAAGATGTAGTAACACAGGATATACTGAGAGAGGATATAGTGACATAGGGTATACTAAGGGAAGATATGGTAGCAGAGGATATACTGAGGGAGGATATACTAAGGGAAGATATAGTGACACAGGATATACTGAGGGAGGATATACTAAGGGAAGATATAGTAACACAGGATATAATGAGGGAGGATATAGTGACATAGGGAGTACTAAGGGAAGATATGGTAGCAGAGGATATAATGAGGGAGGATATTCTCAGGGATAGTGACACAGGATACACTGAGGGAGGATATAGCGACCGAGGGTATACTAAGGGAGGATACGGTAGAAGAGGATATACTGAGGGAGGATATGGTGAAAGAGGTTATAGTGACCAAAGAATATACTATTTGAGGATATAGTCATAAGTAGATGATATACTAAGGAAAGATAAAGTAGCAGAGGATATACTGAGGGAGGATATAGTGACAAAGGATATACTATAGGAGGATATAGTTGTACAGGATATACTAACGATATACTAAGCGATTTGACAGTAGCACGGGATATACCGAAGGAATATATAGTGACAGAGGATATACTAATGGAGGATATAGTCACATGGGATATATTAAAGGAGGATACAGTACCAGATGATTTACTAATGGATTTCATGCTGAGTTAGGATATACTAATGGAGTATTATACTGATAGACAACAAAATGAAGAAGGATATATATAGATATATATATATATATATATATATATATATACTATTTATACACTAAGAGAGATTGATCAGCTTAGGATAATCCTGAAATTTCTCGAATCGAGATTAGATACACGGGGGGGGGGGTGAATACACGCTTGCGCGCTCTCTCTCTCTCTCTCTCCTATGACTCGAGGTTAATCACTTTTTCTAGTTCCCTGAGTGACGTGTGAGGAGAAACAATCAAGGTTGTCTCATTTTCCTTATATCTCTTTTTTTTCTCACACGTGGCAAGGAAGCGTAAAAGACTGAATTATATAAGTTTATACATAAGATATACATTAATATATATATATATGTATATAATATATATATATATATAAATAGATCATATATATATATATATATGCGTGTTTGTATGTGTCCGAAACAGAGAAGAAATAACCAGACAATAATATAATGATATGATTTAAATTAAATAATGATAATAAAAACAATTACCCAATACGATGAAATACGATATTCACAAAAGAAAATAATTACTATGCACTAACACTAATCCCCAGAAGAAAAATAAAAGAAAAAAAACTTTGAGATAATAAGTCTCACTACAAAATAACCTAAATTCATCTTAGGTTCTTTAATGATTCCAACATCATCTAATTATATTATCTTTCCTCCCACAATAAAAATGGCTTTCTAAATTGATGTTATTCTTTAGTTTTCCGTTTAAAATACCATCCACTTATTTCTATTGTATCTCCCAAATTCGGCTCCTGAAGACAGCCCTATTGTCCTCCCAAAACAATATACAGTCTCCGATTCTGTGTCTCCACCATTACCATCATCCGCTAGTCAAGATTGGAAAGATGAAGGACTGACTTATCCCTCTGAAATTAAGAAAAAAAACAAAATCTGTCATACAGCTCCCAGCATCCTTGAGTCACTACATCATTATCATCGAATGAGGGGAAGAGGGACGGGGGAAGAGAGGGGAGGGGGGCAGGGAGGGAGGGGAATAAAGAAGTGGGGGGGAATATCCTTGATCTCTGGAACATGGAACACCCCCTTGGGGGTGACGTCATTCTCTATTTTTTTTTATCAGTTGGCTTCTGTTTTAACTGTTAAGGCGGCTGTCGTTTGCTGTGGGAGTTAGTGTGTTTCTTTCCTTTTCTTTTTCTCTCTCTCTCTACTCTCATCTCTCTCTCTCTCTCATATATATTATATATATGTGTTATAATATTAATATATAATATATTATATATATATAGTAATAATATCTATATATATAGATATATATACACGTGTCTGTGTGTGCATGTATGTACATCATTGGCAATGTACTTCACAGAATAATCATATACATGACAGCAATACCAATACATTTCTTTTTTCAGAGTATCGTTCACCAAAGAGACTGATAGATTACACACACACACACACTTCGCAACAACAACAACAACAACAATATGAAATCGCAACTGAAAATTCCTTATGGAGAAAAAAAAAAAAAAAAAAAAACAGGACAGTCTGCCCTGATATTTCACGTCTCACTGGATCTTCCTTTAAGAACAGTTCTTTTATTATTATTTTTTTAAATTCAGTCAAGCCTGTAACTTCCATTTTACCGAATCGGTAGCGAACTGAATTGGCAATTCAACCACACAGGCAATGTCGCTCTATTGATTTCCGGGGACACGCTCCGAATTCCACGCTAATCAGTCGGTCCTGCAGATAAATGGTCGTGTGTATTTTGGGGGGAAATTCGATATCCTTGGTGTTGGAGTCTAGTCTTTTTTTTTTTTTTTTTTTTTTTTCGAAGAAGTCGTCAATGATTTCTTTTAAGAAGTTTTTTATAGAAAACTTTATTCTTGAAGTCTCGAGTTCGTCTGTGCGGTCAGAGCTGACAGCTGACATCTGCTGAATGGTATTGCTGACTCTGGTTATTGTGCTGATATCGGGACCTTGATAAGTCATGCTGACATCTGGGTGTTGTGCTCTGTGAGCAGTAATGCTGACGAGCAAAGTCTAACCTCCTAGGCTGACACCTCACACCTACAGTAATGCTAACACCTTGGAGTAGTGCTGAGCGGTAGCGCTGACAGCTGACGGCTCCCATGTGTCATGTGACAATGCTGACGTCATTCGGTGCTTCAGTTAGAGCACCGGTTGCTAATGCTGACAATAAAAGCTGACGGGGGTAAAGCTGACGTCGATAAGCAAAAGCTGGCAGCTAGCTGGTGTGTCCTCTGACAACTCACAAATGCTGACAGTGCACACACACAAAAAACATGACAAACGAAAGTACCAATCACACCCGTGTGACTTGTCAGGCAATTTATCGCTCGAACCCAATTGAGTCACGTGTTATTTCCTTCTCTTTTGACGCGCTCGCGAGTCTACGCGCGCGCACGCACGCGTTTCGCAACGAGATCGTTACACGTAAGTCATAACATTGCTCAAAGGGTTAATTATCGACAGATGCAATGAATTGATTGCATTGTTGCACTGATAAATTGAAAGGTGATCAAACGTACTTTCATGCATTGCATGACGGTATACTTATTTTGCATTGCACGAGGATGCAATCTGCATGATTCTGAAATACTTTTTTAATTTTTTTAACAGCGGTAAAAATCAAATGTTTATTTTAAATTTCTACGAAATAAAATTTAACGATTCATTGTCTTGAATTGTTTTCTTAAATATTGCCTTTCAAGCAAAAATAAACGGAAATTGAAAAAAAAAAATATAAAAAGCCAATTATATATTTTCAAGGTTATTTTACTGCCTTTTTTAAATACAACTCGACATTTAAAAATACAATTGAAGGACAGAATGATAAGAAACTATAAATACAAAAAATATAAATATGAGACACTATTTTGCGCGATTTTCTAGTGCAACTTGATATTTATGAAAAGAAGCGAAGGACAATATAATAAAAAGGTTCTTTAATACATACATACACACGCACACTAACATAGAGAGAGAGAGAGAGAGAGAGAGAGAGAGAGAGAGAGAGAGAGAGAGAGAGAGAGAGAGAGGACTCTTTACATTCCCAGTTTATATCAATCACAAAGACCTTGACAGTCGAAAAAGGAAGCATATAAGTATGTATATCTCCCTAGGTAAGATGATCCATTGTTTGGACAAGACTCTGGGAACGATGGAGAGAGAGAGAGAGAGAGAGAGAGAGAGAGAGAGAGAGAGAGAGAGAGATAACCTCGAGAGGAAACTCCACCAGTCATGCCACAGTTCCCAGCCACTACTCCTAAAAACCTTGATTTGTAACGGTCCCCCATTCACAATGGCAAGAATAAAAATAGAATATTAAAAAAACGAATTAAAAAAAACACGAATAAGTACAATACTGATTTACGAATGATACGAAAGCACGTAACGTTAAACTTGCTTTACTTGGCAGATATTTAAAAAGAATAATCGTTGATCCAGTTGGTGTTATATTATTTTCAAATGACAATATAATTTGAATTTGAGAAGCCCTTGCAACCACTGAGGCAGTCTCCCCTAGGTATTAATCTTCTTCTACACGTTTTCTCTAATTGTAATCTTTCAATATACAGAAAAAAATACTCCTTGGCCATAACAAAATAAATACTACATATATAAAAATAAACGCTACATATATCATTACAAAATAGTCGTCATGCAATCCAGATTTATTGACAATTCTGAGAAAACAAAAGGAAATCTGAGTCAGAGTTTCTCTCAAGAATTCTTCTTCTATACGTTTTCTCTAATTCGAGTCGTTCAAATCAATAGAAAAACATATTCCTGGGCCCTAATAAAACAAATCCTATATAAATTATCATAAAACACGCTTCATATAATGAGATTCATCGACAATTCTTAGAAAAAAGCCGAAATTACTTCAGAGGAGTGTGTTCAAAATTTACAGCTCTGCATCCTCCCGCCATCTATCGGCCACGAGCTGAACTACGAGCCAGGCACGTCATCTCTGAATAACAGAATAACATGAAACTTGAAAGGTTATCTCTAGGTCATATCACATCGTAAATGTTTATGTCGAGATCTGTTAAAAAATATCTGCATTCTCCAGACGTCTTCCATGATAAGTATAAGTCTTAAAAGTCAGGCGTCTAATAAATCAATTAAAAAGGCATTAATGTTCGCGACTATTCGGTTTATCTTAATATTCGTCCTTCAGTCTTTCGAGATAACACTATCTGATGTTGATGTCCGTTTAAGGCAACTATTTACACCGTGGGACAACCCCCTCCTGCCCCCCTCTTTTTTTCTCTCTCTCTCTCTCTATTAAACACGCATACATATATTGTGGTTATTACAATTACACGAAACATTGGTCAAAAGTGACTCGTAGACTATATTATATATATATATATATATATATATATATATATATATATATATATATATATATATATATATATATAAAGATATATGCCACGAAGGAAAAATAAACGAATGAGGAGATCCTCATTCGTTTATTTTTCCTTCGTAGCATATATCTTTATTTATGGATTTATCACGTTCCTAACTTTCGTGATTCAGTTATACATTATGAATATATATATATATATATAAGATATATATATATATATATATATATATATATATATGGTAACCAAAGGCCATCTAAACATCCTTGATAAATGAGCTGAAGACATTTCAGGTCATAAAAGGAAATATGTTCTCCTATACATATAAAGCAAACAAACACACAAACACACACTACATTATATATATATATATATATATATATATATATAATGTGTGTGTTAGTTTGAATTGACTAGGGAGAGGAATAGCATAGAAAAGTGGCATTAAAAGACACATATACATACATACAAAGACACAGAAACACAGGCGTACTACAACACAAGGCGTTACACAAAACATGACGACTTTTAAGAGTTCCTTGAGTCCTCCCTCCACCAGACGGATTCCGTTTCAGGAAACGGCACTACACTCATTAATTCCTACTCTGTAATCACGGCAGTTTTCGTTTCGTTCCAAGTTTTACCACGACACGGGTTTCCCCCCGTCTGGAGATTATATGGTAGTGTGTATATCATCTCTCTCTCTCTCTCTCTCTCTCTCTCTCTCTCTAACACATACACATAATAGTTTTCTAGTCTGAGGAATACATATCATATCTTCTTTAGTATATTCTCTCTCTCTCTCTCTCTCTCTCTCTCTCTCTCTCTAATACCACACGATAGTTTTCCAGTCTGAAGAATAAGTATAAGTATCATTATCTTTCTGTCTTTCTCGCTCACACCTATTCCTCTCTCTCTCTCTCTCTCTCTCTCTCTCTCTCTCTCTCTCTCTCAAGGTCACAGTGACACAACTCGCCGAGTATTAGGTTCCAAAATCACGGAGCATGATTCACACCAATCATTTTTTCTCCTCGAGTGATCTCAAAGTACCACATGACAAGATCAAAATAATAAGAGAGAGAGAGAGAAGCTAAATTTAAGGCTGCCAAGCAATTTGCGAGGGAAACAGAACAAGGGAAAAACGTATTGCAAGGAAATGTCGGGTTCATCTGATACAATCATTATTAGTATTATTATATTACGACCCACGAAATCACAGCAATGAGATAATTAAAAGTCATAATTAAACAACACACATCAATTTCCTCCGTCGATGCTTACAGGACGAAACGTTGGCGCCATCTTGATTATGTAATACACGACAACGAATGAGAAAAAAAACAGGAAAACATACGATGATAACGGTGGAAAACAAAATAATAAAAAAAGGACAACATGACAAAACATACGATAATAAAGACACAAAACAATATAATAATAAAAAAAAGGACATGAGAAAACATACGATAATAAAAACACAAAACAAGGAAATAAAATAACTGGTATGTTTATCCCGTTCATCACAAAAAATGTCTGAAAGTAAATACAAATTCATAATAATACACAAAACTAAATATACATATTATATGATAAAAAAATACAAATTTATGATAATGAAAAAGACAAAAATGCAAATTATATGATAATAAACACAATGGTAAAGTCGAACGGCAACAAATGCTATCAATGGAAAAAAAAAAAAAAAAAATTCAAATCAGGATTCCTTATCGCGCAACAACAAGACGGACTCGACCTTGGGAGATCCTTAAAAAAAAAAAAAACGAAAAGGGCTCGGTGGTTCAAGGACTCACTCAGGAGTCCCTGTGAGTCCTTTTAAGACCTTTAAAAAATTACTTAATGTCCGCAAAACCTTCCATAATGGCAACGGGTTTGTTTGTTGGAGTCTGTCTCTTTGGGAACTTCACATGGATTTTGCCTTGACTTATACAAATGGGGTCCAAAAAATGGAAAGCCTGACATTAAATGACTGGACACAAGATAACGCAACTTCCTCGAATTCTAATGGGCGAAGGGGTTGGGGGGCGGGTGGTCACAATATGGTTGCGAAGTATTCAGTCTTTATTTTTTGGGGAATCCAAAGTGTCTTTGGTGTAGGATCCTAGTATACACACCCATACACACACACACACACACACACACATATATATATATATATATATATATATATATATATATATATATACGTGTGTGTGTGTGTGTGTGTGTGTGAGAGAGAGAGAGAGAGAGAGAGAGAGAGAGAGAAACATATACACATTGTAATTGCAGATGTCACCAGAATCCATTCTTTCTCTCTCAAGGAACAGAAAGCGAGAGAGAGAGAGAGAGTAAGAGAGAGAGAGAGAGAGAGATTTATACATAATAACTATAGATGTCACCAGACTTCATTCTCTACTTATAAAGAGAGAGAGAGAGAGAGAGAGAGAGAGAGAGAGAAAGGGGCGGGGAACTAATCACTTGCAATTTCATGCAGGCATGAGGCGTGCGGACATGTATACGCTATTACCGGCGCGCACAGGAGACGCGTAATGAAGCATGGGTCTCACGCAAAACAGACAGGATTATAATTGTTACGCATCGGCTCCTGGCTGACTCCTCTACTTATACTTCCATTCTGCTTCTGAGAAATATATGTATTTTCAAGGCGAGGGGTTGTTTCATGGTGTGTGTTGTGTGTGTGTGTGTGTGTGTGTGTGTGTGTGCATTTGAAAATGACCTCCATAGGCGCTCCACTAGCCTGTTTAAGTACTAGTACTGAAAAGAAAAACCGCTATTCGAAAAATAGAGAAGAATCTCTACAAGCATAACGCTGCTGAAGCAGCCATTACTTTAATAAAGTATATGTATATGTATATATATGTGTAACACACACACACACACACACACACACACACACACACACACACACACACACATATATATATATTATACATATATATATATATAGATATAATATATATATACTAAGTGTATGCGTTTGTGTGTAAACTTGTCCACGTACTTAACACAAACACACATACACATGCGTTCCAATACACTGGCACAAACGATTCCATATCATCACCAACAATCTTGTTAATCTTACACCAATACTAATAAATCATAAAAAAACTTAACAAAACTAATGTTATATATATAAAGCCTTAACAAGTATTTTATAAGAAAACTTACCATGTCTAATGTTTTATAAATTAAAAAACAAGCCTTAACAAATGTTTTATAAGAAAACTTATGAAGCCTAATGTTTCATAAAAAAATAACTAACCAATTCTTACGTTATAAAAAATACGTCAATTAATACCTTGTCAAATCTAATGTTTTATATAAAAATACTTTACCAAATCTAATGTTTTATATAAAATACTTTATGAACACCTTGTTGTTTTATATAAAAAAAATAGTTGAGTCTAAGATTTTACGTTTTCTTCTCTTTTGTCTGTAGGCCTACAAGAGAGCCAAGAGCACCACGGTACAGGTGGCGCGCATGGTGTGCATTACTCTCCTGGCGGCGGCTTTCATGATCGGCTTCTTCACCCTCACTTCCAACTACTTGAGCGCGAAGCAGTGTGATTGCCACAACGTAAGTCCACTACTACTAGTTTAACGCTTACTCAGGGAGTAAGCCTACACACTACTTTGTTGTTGGGGGGGAGGTAAGGAAGCCCTATGGAAAAGCCTAAAAAAGGTCTTAAATATAGTTCAAACGCTTACTCGGGGGAGTAAGCCTACAAACTACTTTGTTGTTGGGGGGGGGGAAAGGGGGGGGGGGGGGGGAAAGCCCTATGGAAAAGTCTATAAAATTCTAAAATAGGTGTTTCGCGTTGAGTTAAAGATACAGGAATTTTAGTATAGGATATTTATGATTTATTTATTTGAATGAAAATGTCCAAAATAAATATATGATTTATTTATTTCAATGAAAATGTACAAAATAAATATATGATTTATTTATTAGAATGAAAATGTAAAAATTAAATAATGTGCTTCTTAAACTACAGAACAAATATTTCTAATCAGTCAATATAGGGTATTTATTTAAATTTTCGTTGGTGATACAACGCCCAATTTTACCATAGATTTTAGCATGCGCCTCGTGCCAAGCAAAAGACCATCATTTATAACGGTGAATTTTAACTACGCCTAGATGGAACTAGTGGCCTTTTAAGCCACTGTAAGGTGCTTCAAGAGTACCTTTCTCCTAACGTAATGTCTTCAATAATTCTCTTTCGGATTTCAATACTCCTAATAAATGAATAGCGTGCCAACATAGTTTGCAAGATAGGATAAGAGTGCTAATTACTACTGTCAAGCTTTGGTATTATCCCCCTCCTTCTGTATGCCATGAATCTTGCAAGCTTTCGTCTTGTGTGAAGCTAAGTGTGTTGGTTGGAAGACCTATCCACTGTCTCGTCTCGTCATTCTTTGGATTGAAAGATCAAATACTCTCACTTAGGAAGCTGATAACCTATCTTGTTCAATCGTATTATCTCCTTTTATTCTGGTATTCTCCGTTTTTTCCTTTTATTAACCATTTTAAGTTAAGATATCCTTCTTTACACCTGCTGACTCAATTTCCAACTCGGCCATCTTCTCTGACTACAGACCGGCCACAAACACGACAACCTTCACTCAGCAAGCGTTCTCCCCCAAGTCGAGAAGCTGGTAGGGGAAGAAGGACTGAACAAAGTGGAAGAAGTGAATGAGAATGGAATTGACGCTTCCGAGGCGCCCATCCTCTCCAAGGACATCCTCCAGCAGGATCAGCAGGAAGAAGCAGTGCCCGATGCCCAGGAAGAGACCGACAACATTCCTGAGGAGGTGAGTTTCACATCCTGAGAGGATGGTCTGAAGTTTTTGTTTCTGTTCTCTCCCAGATTCAACTGTGGTTTTTGACAATCTCAGTGAAGGACATTACTTTTAGCCCGCTGACTATTCCCTAATATTGGACAATCAGTACAATCCTCAAAAACTCATGTAAAACATACTTGTAAGTTACAAATTTCCCTCGCATGTTTGTCCAACCTGGCTTTATACCTATACTAAACTTCTAGTTAAAAGTTCCCCATATTAACAATTCTATTTCCGTTCAAGGAGGTAGAAGCCCTGGTTGAAGAAGTTGCTGAAATAGAAGACGCTGAGAGAAAGATTGAGGAAGAAATAGAAGTCCAGGAGATCATGCAGAAAGAGATTGAAGAAATGAAAAAGAAAATTAAACTCCCAATTGACCTCATCCTTGGTAATCCTTCCTTGGTAAGTGATAGGAATAAGACAGAGTGGCTGTTAAGGAAATAAAATTGCAATTCAGGTTCATTTTATCTTGTTGCTTTACCAGTTACTTAGCTATTTGATATATGGATTAAAAAGTTCTGTATTGAAAGAAACATTTCAAAACGAGTTTCTTTAATCCACTAAAGTTTTGCATCAAATGTGAACAACTTTCCCCTGAGACCTTTCCTCTCCCTGCAGGCTGGTCGTGATGTCAACTGCGAAGTTGAGCGCCGCCAGCAGCCTATCGGAGGCGGCATTGTGACCCAAGCAATCATTGTCACCTGCAGTGACGACGACAGCAGCAACGACAGACCCGGAATCATTGTATCGCCTCCTGGCCCTCGTCCTTTCGGACCCCCTCTCTCTCTTCTGGCACCCATCATGAAGATGCTCTCATCCAAGGCAAAGGCTCGCATGGTCAAGCCCATCCAGATCAAAACTATGGCCGGACCACCTCCATTCGCTCTCCCAGCTCCATTCACTCTCCCATCCGGCCCCAGGCCTTGCTCTCCAAATGACCCCTTCCCATGCATCATGAACCAGCCTAAGAATTTAGGGCCATTCCCAGGTCCCGTCAACGGACCATTCCCTATGCCAGTTCCAATGAACGGTCTAGTACATTTCAACGGACCTATGCCAGGCCCATTCTCTGGACCATTCCCTGGCTCCAACGGTCCCCTCCCAATTGCAAACGGTCCTTTCCCCGGCCCTTTCCCAGGACCAAACCCTGATCAGATCTCCAGAAGCCTTCACATGCCACTAAATGGACCCATGCCAAATGACATTCGCGGCCCTTTCCCTGGACCAAACCCTGATCAGATCTCCAGAAGCCTTCACATGCCACTAAATGGACCCATGCCAAATGACATTCGCGGCCCTTTCTCAGGACCTTTCCCATCCCCATCTGATGTCCCTCTTCCAGTAGCCCCAAAAATTTTGATGCAAGGCCCAATCATTTCTGAAAACTTCATGGATGATGAGCCCCAACACCGAATGATGCCCTTGGCACTCCGTCCCCTGCCACGCGTATCTCCTCGCATGCCCAAAATCCTAGCTTTTGCCACTCGTCCCGAGAAGCAGGTACCTCAGACTCTCATCTCTTCCCTTCAGCGTGGAGCTAACAAGGTTCCTCAGAGAGAACCAAAGATCCTCTCAGCATTCCCTGAACCCCAAGGACGTGCCCTTCCTTCACCCGTTTCACTGCCGAGTCTTCGTCTCCTGCCAGCACGACTTCTCTCTGGACCAGTCTGTAAGTACAGCTACTACATATGTATACTTAAGTCCATTTACTTTGGTATTCAGTAGGTACCAATATAATTTTTGACTTCTGCAATATGTAATCCACATAGTAAAGTCATTTCTAAGCAGCTAATACTGCCTATTTGGTTTGTTTCACATGAATAATTGAAAGTTATGACCTCATGATACATATAATTTATAATAACAGCATCTACACTTGTTCCAGTCATGAGAGGAATCAGACGCAACGACGAACCTCGTCCCATCACCCACATGGAAATGCGCAAACCAGAGCCCCTCCCAAATTTGCCAGACTTCGAACCCCGTTTCCCTGACTTTGGACCCCCCAGAGTGCACACCGTGATCAACCCCGAGAGACCCGTTTTCAACCAGTTCCCTCCAAACACTCCACCCAAAATCGGCGAGCTTGACCCTGCCAAGATCGTTTCCAAGATCATCGAGGTCAACAGCCGTCCCATGCCTGTGGACGTCATGTCCCCACCTAAGCCCGTCGCAGTCATTCACAAGGTGGAGCCACTGGCCGGATCCCAGATCCCCATCTTCCTCCCACCACCTCCCCCACCTCCTTCCTCCATCAGCTCCCTCCCCTCCCCCACCACAGATGGACCCAGAGGGACGCGTTGGAGACGTCCACAACATGGAACCTGAGGCAGAGTTCGTCCCCCACCAAGAGCAGCCACCAACCCCCCCACAAGCTTCTCCCCTTCTGGACGGGACCCCCCAGGAGATTCACGAACGCGCCCCCCAGCCCGCTGAGGACCGCAGGCACCACCTCCTCATCGTCAACTAAGACGCACCGAGTTTGGTGGACTGAGGCCGCCTCTGTGAGGGGTGAAACCAACCAAGCCGCGGACAAAGGCTACAATTATATATAGTATATATAATATAATATAAAAAGATCCCGATTATCGTCCTGAGTGATAACCATGTGACATATCAAGAAGCCTTAACCAATGGATAGAATCTCAAAGCTGTAATCGGACAATAACCAAATACAATAAATGTTTTGTTACTTATTTACTGTAAATTATCGTCTTTCTTTTTAAATTATATCGTTCAAATTACGATCCCCCCCCAAACCCCACCTGTAAATTATGATTTCTCCGGAGAGGATACTGGTCTAAGTAGACCTTTTAAGCAGTCAACAACCTACGTCAAACAAAAGTTGAGAATTCTCATTGCATGGAATGTCTACTTAATCCATATTTCGGTCTCCATCTTTAATTTAGTATATCTCTTAAATTTAAGGAATAAAACAATATCTTCGAAGCAATTTCTTACACGGACTAAGATTTCCTCATAGAGCACCACATCATTAGTTTTATCTTGCTAATCAACAAAGAAGTATAACGTTAGCGAAGATGACGTCATTTATACAGCCAATACAATAAATAGGCTTTCGTAAACTAAATGTATATTGCAAAAAAATAATAATAATAACATGTCTTCCATATCATTATGATATACAAAAAAACTTGTCTTCCATATCACTATGATATACAAAAAAAACTTCTGCATCTATAGATGAAGATTTTTAGTTTATAAGGTTACCTACCTAATACAAGATAAATTGAAGAATTCTAATTATCTTTATTTTTACAACAGAAAAAGTATTCTGGGCGGTTCATTCATTAAATGCTGATTGCTGAGACACACAGAATGACGCCATAATTTTTTTTGTATTATTCTACAGTAGAATAAAAAATGATAAAATAATTTTTGTTTACTTTCTAACCTCCTCAACTTCTGAAAACTATTTATAGTTTTTTAATTAACTTATTTTTTTTGCTGTTCTGTTTCTCATGGTGAGAAAATAATTTTTTTCAATTTCTGACTTCCTCAACTTAAAAAAATATTTATAGTTATAGTCCTTCTAATTACCATATTTTTTCCCTGTTCTGTTTCCTCAGTTCAAAGTATGATGCTTACTCTTTTTCTTCTTTTTTTTTTTTGTTCCTTAATTTTTGACACTGAAGGAACACTTAAAATGAAAATAAATTTGAGGGTAATCCCACCTACCATTCACAAAACTTTCTTCTCAACTTCAAACCAATTTGATTTTCTTAATGAAATTGCCCCGGCAATATTTTAACAATAAGTTGAATGGAACAGAAACATACAAAGAGAACTGGGTGATGAAAAGCATTATCCTGGCAGCAAAAGAGACGTGAATAATTATTATTTACCCTATTATCTTGAAGCTCTGAGAATGAAGAATGCTCCATACTAGATGCTGCTGCCTCCAAGACGAGTTGGTTCGACCATGTAATGAGGACGGGGAGGGGGGGGGGGGGGGGGGGGGGGTGGGGGAGTCTCGCTTAGTAGTCGGAAAAGTGGCTGACGATGATGATGATTATAATGATTATAATGAAGATTAAAATGATGTTATGATGAAGACTATAATGAAGATTACAATGATGTTATAATGAAGATTATAATGATTATAATGAATATTATAATGATGTTATAATGAAGATTCTAATGATGATTATAATGAAGATTACAATGAAGATTATAATGATGGTATAATGAAGTTTATAATGAAGATTATAATGGTATTATAATGATGATGACGATAACGAATACTGGTTGGAATGGTATTGTTTATGTTTACGAAAAAAAAATGATCATCATTATTAAGCCCTTCTTACACATATTTTCCCAAGAGCGAATTTCATGACAATGATTATTCAACGTTATATAAATATCTCAGACAGCCCACCAAAATCATGATTGGTGACACCATCTAAAAGGAGCAGTTTCTCAAGAAAAGTAGAGTTTTAAGAACCCTTTTTGTAAGAGACTTTTCCTCTTTGCATGCAATAAAAAATACCTGATTACTGGAGAGAGAGAGAGAGAGAGAGAGAGAGAGAGAGAGAGAGAGAGATACTAATAATGCCTTATCTCTGCCATGCTGCATAATGTCTTATTTCTGCCATGCTGCAATGAGAGAGAGAGAGAGAGAGAGAGAGAGAGAGAGAGAGAGAGAGAGAGAGAGAGAGAGAGAGAGAGAGAGAGAGAGAGAGAGATACTAATAATGCCTTATCTCTACCATGCTGCAATGAGAGAGAGCTAATAATGACCTATCTCTGCCACGCTGTAATGAGAGAGAGAGAGAGAGAGAGAGAGAGAGAGAGAGAGAGAGAGAGAGAGAGATAATAATGACCTATCTCGGGTATTCTGAAATGGAAAGTTTCTGATTACGCCTCCCTACAGGAAAGAGGCGATGAAATTCAGTACTGAATTCGGTAACAAGAGCAGATTAAGCTTCCTGGCAGGGCGTTTCTTCATTCGACCTCCTGACTGGTGGAGAAAAAAAGCCACTGTAGGAAATGAGGTTCACGTGAATACCTATAGAAGCAGAAGGAGCTTCGAACCTTAATTAACTAAGAAACACTAATTACAAAGTTTTTACACAGAAACAAGACACTAATTACAATGTTTTCACGAAGAAACAAGACACTGATTACGAAGTTTTTACATAGAAACAAGACACTAATTACAAAGTTTTTACACAGAAACAAGACACTAATTACAATGTTTTTACGAAGAAACAAGATACTAATTACAAAGTTTTTGCAAAGAAACAAGACATTAATTACAAAGTTTTTACACAGAAACAAGACACTAATTACAAAGAGTTTTAATTTACAAAAAGTTTTTAAGAAACAAGAAATAATTACAAAGTTTTTTGTTTATTAAAGACAAAGACATTAATTTTCTCAACAAAGTTTTACAAACAGAAACAAGATAATAATACAAAGTTTTTATAAAGAAACCAAGACATTAATTACAAAGTTGTTTTACACAGAAACCAGATACAAAAAAAAAAAAAAAAAAAAAAAAAAAAATAATTACAAAGTTTTTACAAAGAAACAAGACACTAATTACAAAGTTTTTACAAAGAAACAAGACACTAATTACAAAGTTTTTACAAAGAAACAAGACATTAATTACAAAGTTTTTACAAAGAACCAGACACTAATTACAAAGTTTTTACAATAAACAAGAGATTAATTACAAAAGTTTTTACAAAGAAAACAATACATTAATTTACAAAGTTTTTACAAGAACAAGACATTAATTACAAGTTTTTACAAGAACAAGACATTAATTACCAGTTTTTTGACGAAGAAACAGACAATTAATACAAGTTTTTACAAAGAAACAAGACATTAATTACAAAGTTTTTACAAAGAAACAAGACATTAATTACAAAGTTTTTACAAAGAAACAAGACATTAATTACAAAGTTTTTACAAAGAAACAAGACATTAATTACAAAGTTTTACAAAGAACAGACCTTAATTACAAAGTTTTTGACGAAGAAACAAGACACTAATTACAAAGTTTTTACAAAGAAACACGACATTAATTACAGTTTATAAAGAAACAAGACACTAATTACAAAGTTTTTTGCAAAGAAAACGGAATTATTACAAGTTTTTACAAAGAAACAAGACATTAAAAAGAAACAAGACATTAATTACAAAGTTTTTACAAAGAAACAAGACATTAAAAAGAAACAAGACATTAATTACAAAGTTTTTACAAAGAAACAAGAAATTAATTACAAAGTTTGACGAAGAAACAGACACTATTACAAAGTGATTTTAACAAAGAAACAAGACCTCAATTACAAAGGTTGTTACAAAGAAACAGACCATTAATTCCAAAGTTTTTTACAAAGAAACAAATAACTAATTACAAAGTTTTTCCCTAAAGAACAAGAACGTTATTACAAAGTTTTGACGAAGAAACAAGACACTAATTACAAAGATTTTACAAAGAAACAAGACATTAATTACAAAGTTTTACAAAGAAACAAGACATTAATTACAAAGTTTTTACAAAGAAACAAGACACTAATTACAAAGATTTTACAAAGAAACAAGACATTAATTACAAAGTTTTGACGAAGAAACAAGACACTAATTACAAAGATTTTACAAAGAAACAAGACACTAATTACAAAGATTTTACAAAGAAACAAGACACTAATTACAAAGATTTTACAAAGAAACAAGACACTAATTACAAAGTTCTTACGAAGAAACAAGACATTAATTACAAAGTTTTTACAATTAAACAAAATAGCAATTACAGTCTTTGCAGAGAAACAAAACAGTATTTACTCAGTCTTTACACAGAACGGTTAAAACAAAGTTGTTACACAAAAACAAAACTTAAAAACAATATTAAATGAGCAAATGCGCACTTAATATTTTTCCGTTTGGTTTCTGCGTCAACAACTTTGTAATTGGACTGGAGTCTTGTTTCTTTGTAAAGACTTTGTAATTACTGTTTAGCTCCTGTGGTAAAGCTTTGTAATTACTGTCTCGTTTCTTTGTAAAAACTTTGTAATTACTGTTTAGCACAGCTGAAGAGGGCCTTTTCTAACAGATAGAAGGCTCCAGTTTTTGTGTTTATTCACATAAACTTGGCTACCACAGCGGCATCTGTTCTTAACCAATCAAGACAAACACGAAGATAGCATTTCAATAATTGAATTCGACACGCCTGCAAATGATTCTCATATACCTGAATTCCATGCATGATGCATTGTGGGGGGCTAATCCCAGGCGGAGTACTGTTTACGATGAATGCTGTATCACAAGAATCCTTATCTCGTATAAATATCCTTGTTCTTTCCTTGTTTAACGTACGGCATAATTCTTCCTGTTTTCATTGGAATAAATTCTATGCTTGGGCATAATTTTCCCATTTGACTTAAAGGCTTCGTTTGTTTGTTTGTATGGTGTTTTTACGTTGCATGTAACCAGTGGTTATTCAGCAACGGGACCAACGGTTTTACGTGACTTCCGAACCACGTCGAGAGTGAACTTCTATCACCAGAAATACACATATCTCACCCCTCAGTGGAACGAACCGAGAATCGAACTCGCGGCCACCGAAGTGGCACACCAACACCATACCGACCACGTCACTGAGGCGCTTGACTTAGGACTTCCCTAATCTGTTAAACATTAAGACATTATTTTCATTCTTCAACACAAAGCTTCGTTGAATTTTTGTTAGCTGTAAGACATCTTTTCCTTCTTGATATGGCATCCAACTTTCATGTCTGTTTTTAGGAAATCCAATAACTATTTTTCATGGGGACACTTCCGTCCCCAACCCAGTTCAACTCTAACATAAGATAACATTTAGGTTTGTTTTGTTAGTATGGTATGGTGTTTTTACGTTACATGGAACCAGAGGTTATTCAGCAACGGGACCAACGGCTTTACGTGACTTCCGAACCACGTCGAGATTGAACTTCTATCACCAGAAATACACATATCTCACCCATCAGTGAAATGTCCGAGAATCGAACTCGCGGCCACCCACCGAGGTGTTTAGGTTTGTTTTTACGAAATCCTGCCAGTCAGTCTCATGTTGTATGTCTAATTAACACGTTTCATCATCCACATACCTCGAGCAAATTTAAAACGAAGTACCTATTAAATATAAATTTCAAACTAATTAATCAATTCAAAATGTCTACTTTGATAGGTTGTCGTACATCTGTCAGCTTTGACTTTTTCTATTATTATTATTTCAGATTTATTTTTCATTTTCTTACTGCTTTTACTTTGTCTTTCCACCTTTGGTGATCCGTCTAGGGCTGTTAAATGTTTGTGGCTTTCAGTAATAATAATAATAATAATAATAATAATAATGTCTTTGTTTTTGCTTCATTTTTGCTTCGGATTTGACGGTCATTCTCTCGAAACAGTGTTACCAGATCCAACAGAACAAGCAGACAGTAGGCACAGGCAGACGAACCTATATGACTTGGACCACACGCGTGATCGCCATCCTCCCACAAAATTGGTAACAGTGTCTGCCCGCAGAGGCTTCAAGTGTTCGTTAACATAAACCAAATTCCTTTTAAAAAATTCACAATACCTTATTTACCCACTGCACTTCGATAATGAATCTCTAAAACACTGTAATGATTTGATTAACCTTCCTTCAGTAATCCACCGAAAATAACGTAATCGAATGCACGGTCATCAAACTTCATCTGTTTCCTAAATGAACGAGATTCCGCCGAGCATAAAAAGAAAGTTCCCGGCACGATGCGACGCCAAATGAGCTGCATAAATGAAAAGGGAATGAGATGATATCTACTACAGAAAGTCGCGGATAACCGGATATGAATGAAGGGTAAAAGTGTCACTATATACGTATAAAGTTTAGGTATATCTTCGTTTAACCAGACCACTGAGCTGATCAACAGCTCTCCTAGGGCTGGCCCGAAGAATTCAATATTTTATTCACATTGCTAGGAGCCAAATGGTTACCTAGCAACGGGACCTATACAGCTCATTGTGGGATCCGAACCATATGTAAAAATTAATTTCTAATCACCAGAAATAAATTCCTCTGATTCCACGTTGGCGAGCACGTAAACCACTCGTCCAACGGGGAACTTACTATACGTATAACAATTACATTCATGGCATTTAGGTTATCCAACCAAGCACTGGGGCACTTTCGGAGTGGTTGGCCAGCAAATACAAAGCAAGTACAAGGATCTACTGACAGCGTTACAAGCTCTGTTAATACTACTAGGAAGAGAGCACAGTCTTACAGGATAAGGATTAAACTACCCTTGGGTACTGGGTATTATGGCATTCTTGGTGGGCAAGTTGTATGAAAATACTGCAGGGAATATTTTTCCAATATTTAATTTTAAAAAATACTATGATTTCTTGGAACTTATGTAGGAAATACTCCCATATCTTTAAACTTATGTTTAATTTTTAAAAAATGCCATTTCTTGGAACTTACGTAGGAAATACTCCCATATCTTTAACCTTAAGTGCCAAATAACATCACGTCCAAAGCATCAAGTTAAATGACATTGCTCCCTTGATGGCAAAGTGGTCAAAGCCACTGTTAATTGTTCTTAAACCATGCAACGGTTCGAATCCTGCAGGGGACAAATCACTTAAACAATTATAATCACCTTTGAGAGTAGGTTATCCGCAAGGCATAGTGAACTGGATATGAAACTATATTTGTGAATCTAGAAAAGTCACGCGGGTATAAGTGACATAAACTCAGTTCCTCATTGGACGAGTGGGTTGTGTACTCGCCTATCAATCTGGTAGCCCAAGTTCGTTCCCCGCTGCCACCAATACGGAAACAGAGGAGTTTATTTCAGCTGTTAATCAGCTCAGTGGTCTGGTTAAACTAAGTTATACTCAACTTTTTTTTTTTCATAAATGGCAAAGCCTTTGATAATCTTAAATAATCATGAAAATTGGAAATATTAGGTTTGTTTGTCTGGTGTTTTTACATTGCATGGATCCAGAGGTTATTCAGCAACGGGACCAACGGCTTTACCTGACTTCCGAACCACGTCGAGAGTGGACTTCTATCACCAGAAATACACATCTCTCACCCCTCAGTGGAATGTCCGAGAATCGAACTCGCAGCCACCAAGGTGGTACGCCAACACCATACCGACCACGCCACTGAGGCGCGGAAATATTAGGATGCAGATAACATTATCATAGCATCGCTACACGCGAAAGTCATCTTTCCATTGCAATGCATAGATGATTTCTATTGAAGATACTTCTGGTATCCTCACTATTGTATCACCATAATCTTGAAATCAAACTATCCAGCATAATCATAATATAATCACTAGACTACCTGTAACCTAATCACCTTTTCATTTGGGATGTAGAGACGACGTTGATAAAAGCCTAACTTTGATGATAATTACATTAATATGACTTTATTCGATTGCATTATTCTTTACTGGTCAAGAAAGACCGATGTATGAAGCAGGATTAATCCTGGTGTGGAGGTAACTGAGTAGACGAGGCGAACGTCATATGCAATTGTAATTTGCTGTAATGAACTTTATATCTTCTCCGTCAGCTCTTTTAGCGTTTTGGTGAGGTACCAAAAAACACTGTTTACTTATTCGAATGTCAATTTATCTTGATTTGCTAATCATTTGTTATACTCTTATCTGTTTTTTATTCGTACTTCTACACATCGATGTTCTCTTTTGCAGAATCCTGTTTTCTTGGCTCTTGTGAATGTCTACAGTACTCTGATTAATAATAATAATAATAATATGAAGGTAGGAGACCCTCTCTCAAACATGTTTTGTTAAAGATGATGGCAGCATCAGTGGAATTGATTTTATATATGGTCTTTTCAATTCTTCTTATTATTCTCTTCTCATCAGGGCTGATATTCGGCCAGCTATTAGCAAATAATAATAATAATAATAATAATAATAATAATAATAATAATAATAATAATAATAATAATAATAATAATAATAAGAACGCCTCTGGTGCATCTGCATACATACAGACACAGAAAATATAGTATATATACACATACATGTTTATGTATGAAACATACTATATATATATATATATATATATATATATATATATATATATATATATATATATGTGTGTGTGTGTGTGTGTGTGTGTGTGTGTGTGTGTGTGTGTACGTATTTATGTGTGAGTGTGTGTGTTAAGATAAAAGCCTTTGACCGATCCGACAGAAAACTAAATAAAACCTTGGCTTTTATTCCTCAATAATTCAATTTATATACCCCTATTCACCCAACCAGTGAATTATAAAAAATGGTGGTCAGTCAACTCATCTTCAAGTTCTCAGGGCAACTCTGTAAAATGTCTGAGTGTTGTGTACAAGTTTTTAAAATTGTGTAGATGTTGTGTATACCCTACAATAGAACCGTGTACCCCGCCCCCCACCTCCCCGTAAAAACCGTCTGGCTGTCGCTCACTCATAAGGTCCGTCTCCCAAACATTTTCCAACTGGGCCCTAGAGGAAGCCTTTGTGGGTGACGTGACGTCACGAAAAGGCTTTTCAAATTCAAATTAAAAAAGTTGATTGATATACATCAAATGGAGTGTAGCAGCATGCTGCTATACCCAGCTACAAAATTCAAAAGATTCCAGGCAAAAAAAAAAAATAATAAATAAATAAAAATAAAAAAACAGTAATAAAAAGCAAATATTTTACTTCAGAGGAATGAATGAGGGGAGGGGAGGGAGGAGGAAGTCTGGCTAAAAATACGATCGGAAAAATAATAAGATGCGACGGCAGATTAGAAAGCGAGAAAGAGAGAGAGATGAGCTGATAGAAATGTGAAAGTGGTGAATAACAATGGATAGAGGGAGAGAGAGAGACAGAGACAGAGAAGAGGGGGAGGGGAGGGAGAGAGTTCCGTTGACACAAAAGGAAGATTGTAATGAAGCAACAGATAAGATTATCATCTTGGATCACTCATCATTATGCGTAAGATGAGACACATAAGGGAAAAGGGGATTGGGTAACTTTGTAGAATTACTTCTTTCTCAAATGTCGCTCTTTGTGATACGTCTGGTGGTGGTGTTTCTCTTTCTTTATCTGATTTTTAGTCTCTTCCTCTTTTTTCCCACATAACGGAATGGAATATAAGATTGAGGCCAGATGCCAAGCACTTGAACCTATGAGGTCATTCAGTGCTGAAATGGCAATTTAGAGTCAAAGGGTTTGAAAATCAACGTAGGTAACGTAAAAGGAATGAGAGGGGTTGCAGCTCGGGGGCCGAAGGCACACTGCAAAGAACCTTGAGTATTGCTTACAGTGAACCTCGTGAGGTGCACTGTCGGTACTGCCCCCATTCGGGGTTCCCCAGAATGGCTGTTTATTCTTACCATCCTCACACTGCAGTGTGCAGAAAAAAATCAGTATGTTCTATGTAAATATCACTCGATGCTTACTCTGATTTTTAGCGGATCGCGTGCACCTATGATTCTTTTATATCTAATATTAATAGGCGAATTCGCCCACATAACGACAACAATATAAACACCAAGAAGTCGAATAACTTGAATAATTAGCTTTTAAACGGCGGGAAAAAAAGAGGAAACAAAGGCAATATTTCCCTGTAATTACGTAGCTTTCTACAGGTGGAATTATTACTGTCAAGCTTACAGTGGCCTACGCCTGTACGACCATAATACCTTGTGCCAAATCTACCCTGTGGAATGACCTTACACATTCCCCGGGTCTTGAAGGTAGGACTGTTTTGTTTGTTTGTTAGTTTGTTTGTATTGTGTTTTTACGTTGTATGGAAGTAGGACTGTTTTGGCGTCTCCCTCCGGTATTCGACCGACATGAGCGGGAGATAAGGAGACGAGTCTAAGAACATTTTGGCGCCAACGGTGTTCGGTTGCATGGACAAGTTACTTCTTGCCGATAATATTGATTCCGATATTAAACACAAGCTAATTTATTACTTTAGTGGCTAAATTCAAACGTAATTCAGCACTATAAAAGTATGATGAGCATAAATAAAATTAATATTATTTTGTCCAAGTCGAAACTCGAAACCAAAGCCAACGCCGTTCACGTTTCAAAACTGTTGTTGGTGGCTTTATCCTAGTTGTGGAAAATGTCGTCCAATACTGTGATCACTTGCAACTTGAATTCAGTTGTTGAACTCTCATACGAAACCCTCCTTGATTTAATGTAGAATCTATTAGGAAAATTATAATTAAATTAAGCAGTGAGTGTACAAAGTAGAAATATGGTTTCCTCAACAGTAATTTCATTCGTAACCGGATATAAGTTTTAGATAATTACTCAGATTTATTTATCAGTAGGGATTTCAGTCGCAATTTTGAAGAAAACACTTAACCTGCAGTGTTACAACTACCCTAATGAAGAACTATCCTTATCAGGCCATTAACCGAGGTTGGTTTGTAAGTTTGTGTGAATTTAATTCAATTCAACTTTACTTGAACATTGCTAAGAGTTAATAGCCATAGAAAATACCGACTTATAAGAATTATATATGCATATCTAAATGTTCTCTGGTTTTTATTATTAATATATTAACACGCATGCAAGGAGCATTACTATGGATCTATCCCCTTAGTCTTTGTATTCAGATACTTACATAGTACTAGTTATTTTATTTTATTAATTTTTACAATGAACTTTTGACTTTTCTCTCTTCTTTGCTAAACAGTTTCCTCCCACAAGCGATTTACATTTCCTGTTGGCTGTTTGTTTGTTTGTTTGTTTAGTTGGTTGTATGGTGTTTTTACGTTACATGGAACCAGTGGGACCAACGGCTTTACGTGACTTCCGAACCACGTCGAGAGTGAACGTCTATCACCAGAAATACACATCTCTGACCCCCCTCAATGGAATGCCCGAGAATCGAACTCACGACCACCGAGGTTTCCTGTTGGCTGCTGAAAAACCGACAGTGTTCAGTTGTCTGTCAGAAGCAGCGTTCTCCAGAACTCTGTTCTATCTCCATTTTATCTGACTGCATTATCTGTTGTGGACGACACATCCGTTGGCTTTGATTTTTCAAGTATTTTCGTCGTCAATTTAATTCCTCTTCCATTTTATATAAGGGTTGTTTGTTTGTTTGTTGTTTCTACGTTTTATGGAACCAGTGGTTATTCAGTAACAGGACCAACGGCTTTACGTGACTTCCGAACCACGTCGAGAGTGAACTTCTATCACCAGACATACACATCTCTAACACCTCAGTGGAATGCCCGAGAATCGAACTCGCGGCCACCGATGTGGCACGCCGATCACGCCACTGAGGCGTTTTATAAGAATTCTTTGTCAGCTGTTGTTTGCAGTACAGCACGGGGGGTCTTTTTCTCTGGAAGATTTTGCCAGAATTCTATTCGTTTGCCATACCTATAAGCTCTTTTTCTGCGTCCTGCGCAATCCCTGCTCTAGTCTTCTGTCCAGTGGAGTTTTCCTAACCACTGATCTTTCCCAGTTTCACATTATTCCTCTTTATTTACCTATGATAAAATCACTACATCTGCTGCTCACCTTTCTCCACTAGTGGCGTCCCAGTCACTCTGTACTTGATCCATTTAATCTGTTTGATATCTGCTGTGGGTGAAGGGACACCTTCTGTAATTCCCAACTTCATCTGTTCACCTGACATTTTTATCTAATTGTTTAATATTATTGTTTTTCGTGCTGTTTTTCCTGCTGCAGGTGGTGTTCGTCGGAGTCCTGTCCTTTCACCTCGATATCTGTTGTACGTTCATGTGCCTACTTTCGAGTGGCGCTCCTCCAAATTCTATTCTAATATTGTCATTTCAGTTGTGTGTAAATCGAATCAGCATATCGAGGGATGATCTGTCATGCATTCTGTGCAAAGTCAAATACACCAAAGGACATTTTATTTATTCATTTTAATTTTGTCTTCTTTTCTTGAGTTGTGGCTTCCTAAAGCAAAAAATTCATTTCCTGTCACGTGTTTCATTGTATAACGAATTCCTCTCAATACGTTTCCTCAGTCTGTGTCAGTAATCAGATTCTTCTTCTTCTTCCTATATATATATATATATATATATATATATATATCTATATATATATATATAGTGTGGCTTCGTAGAGCAAAATTTAATTTCCTGTCACGTATTTCATTGTACAACGAATTCCTCGCAATACGTTTCCTTAGTCTGTGTCAGTAATCAGATTCTTCTTCTTCTTCTTCCTTAAGTATTTAAACAGAGCAGGATGACGAAACACACATTGCAGAAAGGTTATTTTGTAGTTCACCAAGCTATTTCTTCACTGCTAACTGGATCCTCTACATCGAATAACAACAAATAAATAAATAAACAACAACACTAGTCGGAATAAAAACTAAATAAAGACGTATGCCGTTCAAAGTATGATTTCAGCCCGTTTGAAACAATAGCAGCAGCATCGGCACCATAGGCCTATACACTAACTACCAAACCATTACTGGGAGAATTGAAAAAACACTTTGGGAAATTCTGACTAAACGACAAACGTCACTTTGATTGTATGAGAACACTGGCGAGACATTCCTTAACAAAAACAAGGGTAATTGTGCTACAAGTTATAATTAGGGCTAAAACAATAGGAACTACAAAGCATTCGGAGAACGAATATCTCGTACAACGTAATAAGTAAAACTAATTATAAAAGTGAAGATTACAACACGTAGAAATACATCATTTCCTTGATGTCGAATCATCTTGCGAATGCATTGCGTCACAACAAACAAACAAACAAACAAACAAACAGACAGACACTCACAGGTGACTACATAACCGCCTGGAGATAATTAGACGGTGCACTTCTTACAAACACAGGTACAACACTTCATACAGGTAATAAACGTAAATTATACAGATAAAATTCCCTACAGGGGAGTGTCGACACTTCCCCGTGACGTCACGGGTAGTACAGCAGCAGCTTACGTGAGACACGAGAGAGAGAGAGAGAACATTTGTTTTGTCATAACGTTGCCATCGGATTGAAAGTACAACCAAGACCTCAATAATAAATGTTTTGTTTACGACAGTCGAAATTATCAAGATTACGACGTTTTGACTTCGTTCAAATGAATCTAATGAAGCTACGTGAATTTAATGAAGATAAACAGTTACACAGAAGCGACATGTTGTGAAAGTAGACAGAGTCTTCAAATGTTTTCCGTTATATTCACGCAATAATTACTGTAATGTACATGATACTATAGCTGATTCACTTAGGTATAGATTCTTGGGTGAGGAGCCCTATGCCTACGAGACGTTTGTTTGGCGGCCTCTGATTGGCTGGTGTACCGGGAGGTATATATAGGCGGTCGCTCAGTGTCTCATAGTTCCGTCTGCAGCTTAGAAAACTAGCAATATGGTTTTATTTCTTCATTTACCTCACGTTTTGCATATGATAGGAAGGTAAATTTTATATGTATATATATATATAATATATATATATATATATATCTATATATATAAATATAATTTATATTATATATTATTTTATTAAAACTATATATATATATATGAATAACTTGATCACGAAGTATATAAAACGTGATGCTATGTATAAACAAAGGTTTTTTGCCACAAAGGAAAAAATGAAAAAGCGAGATAGCCTGTTCGGACCCTTTACTGAGGCAAAACTGATTTTACAGAGGACAACATAGTCAAAAGAAGGCTTAATATCCAAACTGACACTACAAGATTCAGCAATAAGGGCGATTTCACTCAACAGAAAGGAGGAAACACCTGAGGTAGCCACACCTTGGGGGACACATGAAGTAAACAAGTTATTCTTCCAGAAAACAGTACATTTTGAAAAAACAAGGAAGCATATACAATTTAATATCATGAAATTTACACAAATTTTCCCAAAAAATTATTGTTATTAATGAAAAGACGGGAGATATATATATATATCGAGCAAGAGAAAGGGAAAGAGAATATCGAACCAGAGAGAGAGAGAGAGAGAGAGATGAGAGAGAGAGAGAGAGAGAGAGAGAGAGAGAGAGAGAGAGAGAAATAATAACTATATACATGTGGGACTAATTTATTAGTAGTTCATTTATTTTAGGTCCTTCATAAACATCTTACAAAATATATGGGTCCAAATGGTACATTCCCAGACTAAGATTTAGGTTGTTTTTATTAGTGATTTGTATAATTGCCGATTCAGTAAATTTTTGAAACATAATCATTAGATCTAGCAATTACCGAGGTATCACCCCAATTAATACAATGAGATTTTTCACTCAGATGGATAAACAGTGCATTTGAAGTCTGGGCTGTTCTAACTGAATACATATGCTGCTTAATACGTACACATAAATTTTTACTTGACTGACCAACGTAAAACGATGGGCATTCCTTACAAGGAATTTTGTAAATGATGTTATTTGTTACGGGACTATTCTTAATTAGGCATATCTTTAATGGTATTGTTATAAGAGAAACACTACATTAACATTAAACGATTTAATTATTGATTTTATGGTTTCAAATCCACGAAAAGTAAGGTAAGCTAAGTACATTTTTAGGCACATCTTTGTCATTAATAGCAACACTATAAAACTTTTTGTGAGCTTTTTGATAACATAAATCAATTAAATGAGGTGGGTAGCAGAGATCGTTTCCTATCTTTTTATGTATTCTATTTCTTGGTCCAGATATTGTGGACTCGTGATACGCAAAGCACGTAGGAACATGGAAGAAAAAATTGAAATTTTAATATTAAGATGGTGGCCAGAATAAAATACTACATATGTTAAATTATTTGTGGGTTTTCTATAAATACTGAATTTGCATTGGAAAGATTCTCTATGTATTAATACATCTAGGAAAGGGGTGACATTGTTATTTTCGATTTCAACAGTGAATTTTATGGATGGCACTAAATTATTCATTTAGACAGTAAATCATTTACATCGATACAAAAGGTATCGATGTCATCGACATATCGGTACCATTTTAAGGGGACAAGTGTGATATTTGGGAGGCATATCTCTCAAAAAAAATTCCATATATAAGTTTGAAAGGAGAGGTGATAAAGGGTTACCCATGGCCATACCAAATATTTGTTGGTAATATTCTCCATTAAAATAAATCTGCAATCACAAATACATAACTTAATCAAGGAAATTATGTGACTAACGGACATAGGCAATTCCTGCAGTTCAAGTTCATTACTTAAATATTCTAGCACAGAGTCAATAGGGACTTTTTGTAAACAAAGAACATACATCAAAACTGACAAAGATATCGCTAGGGTTTAGTACAATATTATTTAATTTTTCCACAAGATCAAGAGAATTCCGGATGTGTGAATTAGATACAGTTCCTAGTAGAGGGGATAACAATTTAGTAAGATATTCAGATAGTTTATAAGCAATTGATCCTACAGTACTAATAATTGGACGCATAGGTTTGTTTTCCTTATGAGTTTTGACTAGGCCATATAAATAAGGTAATGAGGGACACTTTACAGTTAACTGACACAAACAGTTCTTTTTTATCTTTAAGAATTTGTTTGATATTGATATTAAAGTTTTTTATTACTTGGTCCAACGGATTTTTTGTGAGTTTTTTTGTAAGTTATTTCATCCTCTAGTAAAGTATGCATGCGTGATATGTAGTCAGTTTTCTCAAGAACCACCTAAACTATTCTGGAAGAATAACTTGTTTACTGCGGTGTCCCTCTAGGTGTGGCTACCCTCAGGTGTTTCCTCCTCTTTGTAGGGTGAAAAATCGCCTTATTGTTAATCTTGTAGTGTCAGTTTAGATATTAAGCCTTCTTTTTGAACATGTTGTCCTCTGTAAAATCAGTTTGCCTCAGTAAAGGGTCCGAACAGGACCGAAAGTACTTGGCTATCTCGCTTTTTCATTTTTTCCTTCGTGGC
>NC_087209.1:4300288-4410288 GCF_015104395.2 Macrobrachium nipponense | reverse complement strand
AATTATTCCTGGGAGACGACAAATGAGATGAGTTACAGCGACAATGGAAGTGATTAGATACTTTTTGATCCAAGTTAAGTAAAGCTTTTTTTTCATGGCAATGGTATTGTGTTAAAAACTTTCTTATCTTACTGTTATAATAATAATAATAATAATAATAATAATAATAATAATAATAATAATAATAATAATAATAATAATAATAACACTAACATTGTTCTCGTTGGTAACGGCTTCGATCATATTCTTGGCGTAGAAGAGAGAGAGAGAGAGAGAGAGATTCTGATGATACACAAGATCTTTCTAAAGTCTAAGCACAATTCCTATTATAGATCTGTCTTTCCTCTTTCTTTACGCATAGGGGTCTTATCGTTTCTTACTTCGGAACATCAATAGCTCTCTCTCTCTCTCTTCTCTCTCTCTCTCTCTCGTCTCTCTCTCTTCTCTCTCTCTCTCTCTCTCTCTCTAACACTATAAAGCGTCATTAACATGGAGTGGAGATCTCCCTGCCGTGTGTATTTGACACTATGGTGAAACGTCTATTCTTACAACCTCTCACCTGACTTGCCTAGTACTAATATAAATTTGCGTGAAATCTCACGGAATATGCAGGAAAAATTCGTGAAATAGGAATGTGCCAGAACAACAAGTCTCTCCGTGGAGACTTACAGACATATAACCAGGATCTTGCTATACTCTAAAGGAGGCAAACATCCAGCAGACCACATATTATACAGTAATATGAGGAGACGTAGAAACTGAAAGGAACAAATTTGTAGGATCTGAAAGGAACAACCCACTAGGACCTAAGAACAAAGAAAACTTGGTAGAATCATAAACTGTTGAGGGAGCACACAGACTGGAGCATTTGGAAATGACATAGGCCTATACATGGGGAGGAAGCGGTCAAATTAGAGGCTTTTGAAACAACATGAGACTATATGCTCCGTTTTTTTGTTTTGTTTTTTTTCATCTGTCTACCCACCTGTGGTGTTTGCGTATGGTAACACTGCGCCCCGGGCTTTAGATAGGTTCGTTATGTGTAAGTTTTAGGTAAATAAAAGGATATCTGGGTGTACATTTGCAACTGAAAAGTGTTTTAATAATGTACAGTATGCGTTAATATTCGAAATAGGATATTGTTATTACTGCTGAATGAAAGCTGAATGTAACTATCTCAAGCTCGGGAAGCAGTGTTACCATACGCTAACACCACAGGCGGGTGGACAGATGGAAAAAAACCGAGTATAGTTAGGAAAGAGTGGAGAGCTAAACACTTGAACCTGAGCTAAAGAGAGCTAATCGTATCCCCAAGGGGATGGTATAAGAAGGAACCAGATTGTCTGGTTTGCATCAACAAGCAATAGTTGCAATAATATGAGATTTATTAAGCAAAACATCGAAACTAAAATAAAGTATGATTCGACTCCCAACTGAACCAACGAACTACAGAAAAGGAAAGTATATCACGATAAAACAGGAAGGAGAAAATAAGTTCCGTTTATGATATGAAACAATAGCAACTGAAACGAACTTGACACAAAATCTTCATTGTCTTGGTGGCAAAAAAAAAAAAAAAAAAAAAAATTAATGCAGGAAGTTAGAACATTTTCTTCTAACTGATATAGTACATGCATACCAACATGAGTCTCATGTTAAGTGCACAGCCAAACGTACGCTATTGCCGTGCAGTCTTCAGCCTCACGTCAAAAGCAAAACTGATTCAGTCACTATCAGACTGCGTTCTCAGTTTTGTGTTTATTTCTATATATCCTGACAGCTGTATCCACTAATTCTATTTTCAGAAAAAGATAGAAGATGCTAGTGAGCAATACCCCAAAATCCCTACGATATCAAAAGCACAACATACGCTACTTCCGGTCCACAGTGAAGAACTCACTCCCTGAATAATCACACGCTCACTTTCCTACTGTATTTTTCCTCCGCTTCAGGTTACCGAAAGCTTTGTTTTCCTCAAGTTGATTTTCTCTTCTTTTACATCAATGTCTTATTTTCTTTTCATATTGTAGTTTCAACCGTAGATGCAAAAACGATCCTGTTTGAGAATCGGATCAAAACCTAATTGCATTTGCTAAAACGTTTCCTGTAACAAGGTTATGCCTAGCTTTTTTTTCCACACCAAATCCCATTGTCTTCTTAAAGGACGCTATCAATCTAATAACGATAGTAAATGATTCTAACTGGATGAAGATAAATCGCTATCTTGCAACATTCACTTGGACAACTAAATATAACACTTATGTCTCCACCTTTTGTTGATCTGGTCAAGGACTTCTTTTCCTTCGTCTATTGTTCTCCATTGATACTCCTTTCAATGTAAACACAATTAACTCATTGACAACTCACTAAACAAGACTGAGAACAGAGGTTTTCACTCCAATGAAAAGAAAATAAAAGCACTTTTCAATCTCGTAAAAAGACATCTCATGCAGCGTCTTTCTTAAGTCATGTAAATAATAACTACGCTATTCGGCCTAACAATAGCAGCAAGTTCTGTGCTGTTATTATTCCACGAAAAAAAAAAAAAAAAAAAAAAAAAAAAAAAAAAAAAAAAAAAAAAAAAAAAAAAAAAAACCAAAAAAAAAAAAAAAAAAAAAAAAAAAAAAAAAAAAAAAAAAAAACTATTCGTCCTCTGGAAGTGGAGAGCAACAATTTACCAAGAAATGTTCCAATCAAAGAAAAACAATTCATAAAGACAACACTACAAAAATTATATCTAGTAGATTTACATCAACCGTGCATTTTATGTCTAGGCCTGTCCCTTACGACGCTCCTGATTGTCTGTTGATAAGCCAATCAAAGGGCTGGAACTTTGGAAGCTCTATCTCTCGAGAGAGTTCACATAGATGGGATGTATATTCCACCTCTCCTGAAGGATACTTTTGAAAGATGTATCCCTCAGGATACATCTTTCAGCCAATCAGGAGCGTCGTAAGGAACTGGCCTAGAAATCAAATGCATGGTTGATGTGAATCTACTACAGGATAGTCTAAGCAAATATGAGTGTACGAACAAGAGAAGTTACTTTAATATTGTCCAACACTCACCAAATTCATCCACATCCATCGTCTCTGATGAAAGTCAACACTGGCACGGTAGACTTTCTCAGTAAAACTTGGTACTTCTTGTATCTCTGCAAGTATACTAGTACTAGATGAGTCGGGCCGTGCACAAACAGGGTAGCTACCAAATAGTTTCAATATCTTTTAAACAACAGGAGTTTTGGCTTCCCAGTATGAGAATTAACTGAAGCCAGTCCCTCTCATGACAATTTTAGGAGAAAAATGAAAGTGCAATTTCTTGAAAAGATATTTTAAAACAAAATGGTTAAAATTATGAAAACATGAATCAGGTTGGGCGAAATAACTTTTCTACGATTTTTAATGGTCTCCTTAAATATTTCGTAACTTTGTAAATTGTTTGAGTATTTTCATCTGAACTTTTATTCAACATATATGCTTTTAATTTCTAGTCTTATTTTGTCAATCTGTAATGTACTTTTATGTACATATGTGTGTGTGTGTGTGAACTGTTCCACTTTAATTGGTGTATAAATGAGAGGCTAGGCCCACTGCAAATAACTGTGGAAACTGCTGCCTTGCAGATGGACTTTTAAGCCAAAGGCAAAAGGGCATGCGGTTTTAAAAACCTCTTTGCCAAACAATGAACCATGCCTGATGCATGCAGTGGAGAAGGCGGATCAGGCAACCGACCCCTTAATAATGTAAGGATAACGGTGGGAAAGATTATTTATTGCACAAAACCCTGAGGATGCATTTGGCCGAATGCGAAGCGCGTCGGAAGAAATTGTAATACGTCGCAATGATAGCTCTTCTGATGATACACTAAAGCCACGTGCCATATAAAATTCATTTCATACTGCTAGACCTTGGTGATTATAGCCACTGATAATAAATCAAACCGGTGGAAAACGTTTCAAACGGTGATTTGAAGGAAGTCTAAAACACTCAAGCTTTCGCGTCAGTGACGTCACCCATTCGAGTCTTGTATCTTCGGTGGTCTTGCTTGTATCATACCTGATGCTTTAGAATGTCAGCGACGTTATGGTTTTGATAATATTAGCAGCACTATAATTCACGAGGTGATATCTTCATGATTTTAGTAACTGAATTTTCGTACTTTTAATGCTCAGAAATGGCTTTGAAAGGTACAATAGCTTCCTCTAAAAAATTACATACAGAAAAAAATTCGTTTTCCGACCAGGCTTACCCAACAGATAACAAAACCGGCGACTGCTTTTTCGGGGCTTGATAAGACCGAAGTCCGGACAAAACCTGAATAACGCGAACATAGATATCTATGAACACGACCATCTATTTGCGATTGCAAAGGGGAAAAAACACCTCAACATGACCATCTATTTGCGATTGCAACGGAAAAAATACCTCAAAGTCTCATAATTTATCAAATTACTATAAACACAACGTACTTCTTATTGGTCTTTCTCGTGAATGTGTAAAACACATTTTAAACTTCGAGAGAAGGACATCTTTTATTATTCGCAATCGCAAGGTTGTTTACATTTAGCCTCCCGATTGTTATGGCAGCTAACATCGGACGCTTCAGCTTAGTCGTCGATTAGCCCCGTACGGCGTCTTTTCCGTCGTTTTTCCGTGACGGGACACATTTGTGCCGTACCCCAGGCTCATTCGATGCCAATTCACCGCCTCCTGACAGCTGAAATCGCTCCTGGAAAATGACAGAAGACTCGACCTGTAGGGTGACAGAGGCCATCCACGAAGTGTCACAGCTGGTGTGGGGACCCAACATACGTCCGGAACTGTTTGCCAGGTGGTCACAAGGTGCTGAGACGCGATGTTTGTGTCGTTTGTGTGTGTCTTTGACGTTTTAGGTGACTACTGTCGTCCAGGGACGGAGCCCTGGGGTTGTGGTAGCCTAGGGTCACAAGGGTAGCCTGTTTTGTTTTAGCTTCTAACTAGACACCAATTTGTATAGAAACCACTAATCCACTTTTATACACTTCGTAGTTATACAAGATGTGGTAAATGTGCTGAAGAGCAGCGCAGGTTAGGTATTTCCGCTGGTCACGGCACGCTCGAAAGCATTTAATTTCAATATGGATGCAACCTAACCTTACCGTAATTTAACCTACCCTACAGAGCCGAGCCATAATCGTGCCCAACCCCATAGGAAGGATTATGGCAAAATCCGCCATGCTTGGCAGCTAAGCCCCGCCCACAATTTACGTCACCAACAATCCTTGAAGCTGATTGGTTGGCAATGGTTTTGTTAAGTTGGTTAATCTGTGGTTCTTTTCTGCTTCATTTATTTTGCAATGGCTGTTTTACCTAACTAAAATACATTCTCCTAATTATCAAAAGGAAACTTTATATTATATTCCCTGAAATAGCTAAAATCATAATACACCTCCCTATAAATTGTTAGAAAAAAAAAAAAAAAGATGCACAGACAAAATTATCCAAGATCTTCGTAATGGTATATATCTTTTATCAGAAATATCAATTGCGTATGTCACAAGTTCACAACTTCAGGAACATCTGTGATGTCATCATTCATGCACGAAGCTCAACAATACCGAACAGAGTCAAATCCATACTGACAATCATTTAGACTGTTAACTATAGTCGATTCATTTGAGGTAGATTCTTGTGCCTATGAGACATTTGTTTGGCGGCCTCTGAATGGCTGGTACCAGGAGGTAGGCCGCTCGCTCTGTCTCTCATTATTTTCGTCTGAGGCTTAGAAAACTAGCAATATGTTCATATTTCTTCATTTATCTCATGTTCTGCATAAGATAGGGAAGGTTTGGTCCTACCATAGGATTCAGTATTAATTGTACAACTAAGTCATCTTTTCCTGAAATCAAGAAGATAAAACACAAAGGAATTACAACGAGTAAAAATGAAGAGAAGCATTTGATTCTTTATTCCTGTTTTTACTTATTATCGGATTTTGTATCATTAATGTAATCAAGATAAAATAAAACTTGTGTTTTCATACAAAAAAATTCACTGGTGTTTTCAGATTTTGGATGTGTATAATATGTGAAGAGAAAATGAAGAATATGTCTTATTATGTTGCATCCGTAAATGATTCAATTTGACGGTATTGCCGAGAGAATGAGATCTGGAAGACCATTGTGCTTGTCGTCTCGGCAAGAGATTTGAGTTACCAATTATCCATATAATAAGGTTGCAGTATCGACAATATTTACCATGTTATATCATTACATTTTCTGTAATTAACCCTCTTACGCCGACTGGACGTATTTTACGTCGACATTTTTTGTCTCCCGTGTGCCGACTGGACGTATTTTACGTCGACTTACAAAAGTTTTTTTTTAAATTCGCGGAAAAATACTTATAGGCCTACCAGCCTAAAACTTTTGAATAACGCGCCTTGGGGGATGCTGGGAGTTCACGGATCAAGGTGTTGTTTTGGTTACAATCGTTACGCAGGCGCGCAAGCATGAATTTGTTTCTTGCCGCACTAAAAAGTATCTGTGACACATCTCGGAAATTATTTTGTCACTTTGACATAATTTTTGTACCATTGTAAATTAGCCGTTACATTAAGTATTATATATGAAAATGTGCACATTTTTATGTAGAATACAACAATAAAATACTCATGATTTTAGCTTTTATCAGTTTTGAGATATTTTCATATAAATAACGATAATTGCCAAAATTTCAACCTTCGGTCAACTTTGACTCTACCGAAATGGTCGAAAAACGCAATTGTAAGCTAAAACTCTTATATTTTAGTAAGATTCAATCACTTACCTTAATTTTGCAACTAATTGGAAGTCTCTAGCACAATATTTCAATTTATGGTGAATTTATGAAAATACCTTTTCCTTACGTCCGCGCGGTAACTCTTCCGAAAAAAATCATACATGCGATTGTGGTAATGTTTGCACCATTTTAAAATTAGCCGTTATATAAAGTTTTATATATGGAAATGTGCGCAATTTCATGCTCAATACAACTAAAACAAAAAAACAACCCTGGTTGTAACTTTATCAGTTTTGAGATATTTTTCATATAAATAAGATAATTGCCCAAAATTTCAACCGCCTCGGTCAACTTTGACTCTACCGAAATGGTTGAAAAATGCAATTGTAAGCTAAAACGCTTATATTCTAGTAATATTCAAGCATTTACCTTCATTTTGCAACAAATTGGAAGTCTCTAGCACAATATTTCGATTTATGGTGAATTTATGAAAAAAATAACATTTTCTTTACGTCCGTGCGGTAACTCCTCCGAAAAAATCATACGTGCGATTGTGGTAATGTTTGCACCATTTTAAATTAGCCGTTACATAAAGTTTTATATATGAAAATGTGCGCAATTTCATGTAGAATACAACAAAAAATAATTGAAGGTTGTAGCTTTTCTCAATTTTTTGAAATATTTGCATATAAATCACGATAAATAGAAAAAAAAACCACGTTCGGTCAAACTTTGACTCTACCGAAATGGTCGAAAAACGCAATGTAAGCTAAAACTCTACAGTCTAGTAATATTCAGTCATTTATCTTCATCTTGAAACAAATTCGAAGTCTCTAGCAAAATATTTTAGATTTATGGTGAATTAAAAAAAAATCTTTCCTTCCCTCCGCGCGCGGATTCTCCCCCACAAATCTCCGAAATGCATACATACCATTCTCGGAATTTGTTCCGACACGGCATACAAACCTTCGGTCCTTTTACAATAGGAAGGTACTAGCGGCAGCTGGATAGGTCGTAAGCTTTCGAACAAGGGGTTCGGTAGTTAACTGCTTGTCCGACAGGCGCGCACGCGCGACTGGGAGGTAAACAAATCACTTTTGCTTTCGGCCTCGCAGTGGATGGACGTGTGTGTTCGACGCTCTCTGCCCGCTTCTCGTCGTTTGCTTTCTGAGTATTTGGTTGTAATTGTGTATGAAAGAGTTATTGTAAGTACAATTATTCTCTCTTTTCATATTAATTACTTCAATCAATTATCTATTTATGATGGAATCTCCTCGCCTCGCTACCCCACGGAGACTTTGCCCGGGTATCGAAGGGCGTAAATGCGGGAAGTTCCGATCGTTCCCGGAGATTGACCTCATATTTTGTGTGCTCGGTGTCGGCGCGAATGCACCCGAGCCGAGCCCTGTGATGTATGTAATGATTGGTCGGAGGCGCAGTGGACTTTGTATGAGGGCAGGAAGAAGCGAAGGCCTGCAAAGGAGTCGTCGGAAAGCTCTCACCTACCCGCGGACTCCTTTGGTGACGGACACTTCGTCTTCTTTCCTGCCGGCCCGCTCAACTTCCACGTCTCGCGCCTTCCCCTTCTTGGGGGGGTGTCTAGGTCCTTCTCCTCTCCTGACGTGTCGAGTGTAGGAGGAGGGCGCTAGATACCCTGACGTAGAGGTGTACTCTGGGTCCTCTATCCGTTCGTCTTCGCGCGAGAGGGTAGAGGATCCTTCTAATCACCCGACTTTGCCTCCTCCCAGGTGCGGTTGCCGCGAAGGATGACTTCGGACAGGTGTGGGCATCGTTGGGGGCTGCAGGGCGTGCCGAGTGTCCAGGGGCTGCTCTATCATCTCGCTGGCTCCGTGGCGGTCACCCATACAACGGTCACGACCACCACCACGACCCTTACAACTCCCGCTATGCTTCACCTCTCACCTGGTGTACACCCAGCACGCGGTCTCTGTAACACCCACTACATCGGTGCAGGGGCCAGTCGCCGTAACTCGGGGGAGTGTGATGCCGCCACCTGGGTTTGCCGTGCTGCCGCGACCGGACTTCATGTGCCCGAAGAGCTCGCCCCTGGACCTCCCACCGGTACCTAGGACGTCTGTGCCGCTGGTTCGCCCATCTGGACCGCCCACACAGTCTGCCGTACCTGCCGTGACCACCGCTGCTGTCCCTGTACCTGCTCCTGCTGTCTCGTCTGCCGTTCCTGTGATGCTCGCACCTGCTGATGTTGTTCCTGTTCCTGGCGCCGCTGCTCCCGATGCTGGTCTGTTCGGACAGGTACGTCCGGGCCCTGTTGCTTCGGCAACAGCAGCGGCGGTCCGTCCTGGATGACACGATCTGACGTCGGTCCTGAGGAGGTTGACGAAGAAGAAGAAAGAGGAGGAAGGTGTCGTCGTCGTCTTCATCGTCTTCTTCGTCGTCGTCGTCGTCTGCCGCCTCTTCTTCTTCTTCTAAGGCTCCCCCGCCGAAGAAGAAGAAGGTCGCCTCCCCCCCCCCTAAGAAGTCTCCTTCGGGAACTTCTAAGGGCCCGTCTCGCTCTGGTGAGACGGGGGGTTCTTCCGCTGGTCGCACCTGCTCCTTCGGGAAGCAGGACCCGTCTCTTCTCCCGCAAGGAAGAAGACTACGGGGACCAGAGGGGTGCCGGCTAACAACCGGCACTCCTCACCTGCTGTCAGTGGTTCGGCCACAGCAGCAGGGTCCGGCTCGGCCGCTCGTTCGCGAGAGGTACCGAGTGTACGGTCGCCTACCAGCGACCGTGCAGCCAGGAACCAGACCTCTGAGTCCGCTCAGCGTCAGGTTCACGGCACGGAGCGGAAGACTGGTGACAGCCGCTCACGCGACTCTCACCAGGCCAGCTCTCGCTCTCGCGGCGAGCAGCTGGCTACCCGGGCGGGACCGTGACGGTCATGACCGGCCACGGGCTGAGGCTGGGAAGAGGTCCCCCCGTTCGCGCCGGCACCAGCCACGGCTGGTACCAGCGAACTGACGCACCGTGAGGATACGCACCGATCTCACCGTGACAGTGGAGCTCGCCGGTCGCCTGACCGTCGCTCTCACAGAGAGCGATCGGGGTACGGCGACCAGCACCAGCTCCTCTGACACACGAGACCGGGGCCGCTGTTCTCGGTCCAGCCGTTCTCCACAGCGAGACGGCTCGACTAGGTCTGCAGCTCGATCGCCACCGCGGGTTGGCGATCGCCTGCAGTCCTCCAAGCCCGCTGGTGCTACCAGCGAGCGAGGAGAGAGCGTCAGGTCTTCCTCTCCCATACCTTCAACCTCCTCGGGTTACACCGGGAGGGGCGAGGTATTGAGGAGTGATCGTGAGGGGTGCGCCCCTCAGGATCCCGCCACGGCGTCGTACGCACCAGGCTCGGTCCTCGGACCAGCCAGGTCGTACGCACAGGTGGTCGGAGGAGACCGAGAGGGGGCTGTCGCTGCTCCTCTCCTTGAGGGAGGAGGGTCTCGGGAGGTGCTCTGTTGAGGGACTGGACGGTCCGACTCCGCAGGATGCAGTCACTCCTGAGATCCAGAGGAACTTTGCCGAGGTTATTGCGCTGATTCGTCAGCACAACGACCTCGGGGAAGGATCGCCGCTCCCACCATCCGAGCCCACGTCCCGGCTCGAGTCGTTCTGGGGCCCGAAGAGGGAACCCAGACCGACGGTGGGTTTGCCGCATTCGGAGCTTGCGGACTCAGTGCTGGACCAGGTTGAATCGCTTGTCTCCGGACAAGACGGTTCGCTCAAGTCTGGCAGGTCGACAAGCTGCTTCCACCTCCTCTGCTACGACACAGCGGCGGTTTACGTGCCATCTGAAGACCCGATGCCGCCCAACAGGTGAACCCGGAGTTAGCTAGGCTGACTCCGGGTGTGTCTCTGCAACAGCTCCTGTCCGAGAACCTGTGGTTCTCGCAGCAAGAGGCACTCGGCCTGGAATCTACCGCCATGGCAGCTTTCCAGGCCGTCTCCTGGCTAGATCTGTGGTCCCTCACAGTATCTAAGGTCGCAGCCAACTCCGGGGGAATTTCTCCCGAAGATGACTCGGCCTTCAGGAGAATTTGCCAGTCTGGGGGAAGAGCCATCTCCTTCCTTGCCACCAGACGGTGAACCTGTGGGCCAACCTGGTTCTCCGACGAAGGACGCTGTCCTTACTCTCGGGTTTCCAGGGCGGCCGGGCGTGAAGCGGCGTTTGGGACTTCGCAACGGACCTTTACGGAGTTCCACGTCTCTCTTCCCAGGAGAGATGGTGGACGCTGCGGTGGACAGACGGCGCACTGACGACAGTGACCGTCTGGTTCACCAGGCAGTCTCGAAGGCTTCTGGGCAGCCTCGGACTGCGGCCAAGTCTAAGAGCTCGGCTAGCGCTTCCTCGGCGGCTAAGACGGTTGCTGCGTCGAAGCCCCGGGGAATGACTCTGTCTTCTTCGACTTCTGGCAAGGGGAGCCGTAACCAGCCCTCCTCCCAGCCCTCCTCATCCCGTGGAGCTCTGGGAAGAAGTCGAAGAAAGGGGGGAAACGTAGGGACGGCGTTCCCCCTCACCTGCTGCCGGAAGTGGGGGGTGCCTGGCCAGCCATTGGGCAACTTGGCAGCGCTACGGCGCCGACCTGGATTGTAGATGTCCTTCGGGAGGGATATCTATTACCCTTCGAATCTCGGCCACCCCTCACCTCCAACCCGGTCCAACAGCAGTCGTACGTTCCAGGGTCATCGAAGGACGTAGCACTAGGACAGGAGATAAAGAACCATGCTGAGCAAGAGAGCTGTAGAGATCGTCACGGATCAGTCACCGGGCTTTTACAGTCGACTCTTCCTGGTGGAAAAGTCTACGGGAGGCTGGCGCCCGGTGATAGATCTCTCTCCCCTGAACCGGTTTGTTCGCCAGACCCGGTTCACGATGGAGACGGCACGCTCAGTGCTCGACTCCATCAGGGAGAACGATTTCATGCTTTCAGTGGACTTGAAGGATGCGTATTTCCAAATACCCATTCATCAGTCCTCCGAAAGAATACCTCCGCTTCTCCTCGACGGGACGGTGTACCAGTTCAGGGCACTGTGCTTCGGTCTCTCAAACCGCCCCACAGGTGTTCACGCGAGTGTTCACTCTGGTGTCTGCTTGGGCCCATTCGCACGGGATACGTCTGATGAGGTATCTCGACGATTGGTTAGTCCTGGCGAGCTCCCGCTCGCAGTTGCTACAGGACAGGGATCGACTGCTCGAGTTCTGTCACGATCTGGGGATCGTGGTGAACTTCGAGAAGTCCGATCTCGAGCCCAAGCAGAGGATGAAGTACCTGGGTATGCTGATCGACACGGTAGCAGGGCGAGTCTTCCCCACAGACTCGCGGATCAGCAGATTCAGGGAGGCAGCCAACCAGTTTCCGTCTCGGCAGGAACAGGTAGCTCAGCGATGGCAAGTCGTGATCGGACACCTGTCGTCACTCGAGAAGTTAGTCCCTCACGGGCGTCTTCACCTGCGGTCTCTTCAGTGGAGACTAAAGGAGAGTTGGTCGCAGGCGACGGATAACCCCCAAGCTTTCCAGTGTCACTGACACAGGAGGTGAGGCAGGACCTAGCCTGGTGGCTGGACGACAGGAACCTCTTAAGAGGAGTGCCTCTCCGCACTCCTCCCCCGGACATGCAGCTGTTCTCAGACGCATCGACCGAGGGATGGGGCGCACACCTGGAGGAGTTGCTGACTTCAGGAGTGTGGGACGAGAACGACAAGCACCTTCACATCAATGTACTGGAACTCAAGGCAGCGTTTCTCGCTCCAAGAGTTTCAGGACGCTTGATGGGACACTCAGTGGTGTTGATGTGCGACAACACCACGGTGGTGGCTTACGTCAACAAACAGGGGCGGGGGCCTAGTGTCTCTCCCGTTGTACCAGTTGACTCGGCAGGTGCACGAGTGGGCTCAGGCACACTCAATAGAGCTGTCGGCACGCTACATTCCAGGGAAGAGGAATGTAGTAGCAGACACGCTCAGCCGTCGGGATCAGGTGATAGGGACCGAATGGTCTCTACACCAGGACGTGGCGGAAAGGCTCTTCGACCTGTGGGGGCGACCAGTCGTGGATCTGTTCGCCACCCGGCACAACAGGAAGCTCCAGGTGTTCTTCTCGGCCGTGCCGGACCCATGGGCAGCTGCAGAGGACGCTCTTCAACACCCGTGGGACAACCTCTTCGCCTATGCCTTTCCCCGTTCAGCCTGATTCGCAAGGTGATCAGTCGAGCACTGGTCACCCCGAATCTCAGGATGATCCTGGTGGCTCCCAAGTGGCCACAGGCCATTTGGTATCCGGACCTGCTGGCTTCTCGCAGGAGAAACCGAGAGAGATTCCCCCTTGGCACAACCTTCTCGCCCAGCCAACACGTCGAGCGGTACCACCGAGCAGTCCAGTCCCCTAAAACGTCTTCACGGCTGGCTGTTATCCACCATCTCTTGCGAACGAGAGGCTTTTCTCGTAGCGCAAGCAACAGAGATGGCTGAACGTCCGTCAGTCCTCTGCAGCTGTGTACCAGGGGAAGTGGGCCGTCTTCTGTGGTTGGTGTCGTAGACGGGGTCTATCTCCTCTCAGAGCCACTCTTCAGCAGGTAGCGGATTTCCTCGTTTTTCTTCGCGAGAGAAGCTCCTCTCAGTCCCCACAGTCAAAGGATACAGAGCCGCCTTGGCGCTCGTCCTGAAACTGGGGGGGAGGGGGTTGGACCTCTCGAACTCGTTCGAGATCTCCTTGCTTATGAGGAGCTTCGAAAGGTCTTGCCCACCCAGGGAACTCAGGCCCCCTGCGTGGGATGTGACTCTCGTCCTTAGGAGTTTGACCTCGAAACGCCGTTTCGAGCCACTCCGGGAGTCGTCAGACAGGGATCTGACCTCAAGACCCTCTTCTTGCTGGCCCTGGCATCGGCGAAGAGAGTAGGGGAACTTCATGGTCTTTCCTATGATGTACGACACTCCAGGGGGATGGGGATCCGTGACGCTCGATTTCGTCCCGAACTTCGTTGCGAAGACTCAGAAACCGTCGGTCCTGACGACAGGTTCGAGTCATTCACGATTCCCTCCCTATTGGACTTCACCGATAATGATGCGGATGAGATGCTGCTTTGTCCTGTGAAGAGGGCGCTACAGCGCTATCTGAAGAGAACTCGACACCTCAGGCCTGAGTGTCGACGCCTCTTCGTTAGCACCGGGGTCACCAAGAAAGAAGTATCCAAGAACACTCTTTCATTCTGGCTGCGTGAGGTCATCAGGAGGGCGTATGAGGCTGATGGTAGTGACGACATCCGTACGTCCCGTCCGAGAGCTCACGAAGTCAGAAAGTATTGGCCCGTCGTTGGCGTTTCGTAAGAACTTCTCCGTGGCGCAGGTCCTGAAGGGGGAGTCTGGTCTAACCAGACTACCTTTACGTCCTTCTACCTTCGGGATATTGCCCACAGGTCCTTGGATACCTTTTCCTTGGGACCCAGTGGTGGGGCTGCTCAACAAGTTGTGTAGCTAACCAGACCCTCGCAGGCTGAACAGCATCGAGTCCTGGTGTGACTGTGTGGATGGATGTGTGAGTGAGTGAGTGACTGGCTCTCTCTTCCCATCTTTTCCTCCCCCTACCTGTGGGCAGAGGGCCATGGTCGTCACTACGCTGGATGAGGACGAGATGCAGGTGAGCTATATGACAGAGCCCCATCCTATCCCTTGCACTAGGGATAGGAGCAGAATATCCACCACTTCCTTCTACAAGGGGGGGAAGTGGATGCCTACAAGAGTCAAACCCATGACTTTATATTTCCTCCTGTACAGGAACAAGTTCTTACATTGCTGGTACGAAGAGATACGCATGCCTCTCTCTTAGTACTCGGTCCAGAGGTCTGACCATTGATCCTGCGGTGCACACCCCGATCAATCGGACAGAGGCTTGGATCCCTCCCTCGCTCTTACGACCAGGGAGGCTTCCAAGGTTGGGCGAACACCAGTCTGTTCACAAAAGACTCAGATTCCACCCACCAAGAAGTGAGTCTTCCTATTGTAAAAGGACCGAAGGTTTGTATGCCGTGTCGGAACAAATGACAATTTGTCAAAATTGCATTTGTTCCGACACGGCATACAAACCTTCGGTCCCTTTTACAATAGGAAGGTACTAGCGGCAGCTGGATAGGTCGTAAGCTTTCGAACAAGGGGTTCGGTAGTTAAACTGCTTGTCCGACAGGCGCGCAGCGCGCGACTGGTAGGTAAACAAAACACTTTTGCTTTCGGCCTGCTGGCGTGTGGAGTGTATCATCGCTCTCTGCCCGCTTCATCGTCGTTTGCTTTCGCTGATTGTGTTTTTCTTTTTCTATGTATCTAGTGAAACTGAATTGTAAGTACAATCATTTCATTGAATTCAATTGTGAATTAAAAGGATCTTGGTTCACAACGCCTCCGATTACCCGAGTGCCGGGACTGAAGGGCGTAATTGCGGGAATTCATTTTCCCAGAATGATCCTCGTATTGTGTATGCTCGGTGCCGAGGGCGGGAGCGCTCGCTCCGAGCGTATATTGGGTTGGAAATGTGTAGATGAAAATCGTAAGTAAGTGCTCTTTTCATTTATAATTTTTTGACCTGTATGCCCGTTGCCGAACGAATGCGCTCGGCACGGAAACTTATTCAGTATGAAAGTGGAATCGCAAGTACAGTATTCTTTTTCATTTTCATATATTATTTTTTATTGTAGCAATACTCATTTTGGATCAGTTTCCGAGCTTGCCCGGAGATTGATTCTTCCCCTTTTTAATTTGAATGAAGTGAAATCGCAAGTGCAGTTCTTTTTCATTTCATTTTTTTATTGAGATTGCATTGTTGACTGGGATCAATGTTCCGCTATTCACGGGAATTGATCCTTCCCAATTTTTTATTGTATGAAGTGAAATCGCAAGCGCAGTAGTCTTTTCATTTTCATATATTTGTTGATTGCATCATTTCATTATGGATCAAGGTTTCCAGAAACCTTGATCCATAAAGGTAAGGAATGAAACCTTTCACCCTTGCGCTCGGTACCGAGGGCGCAAATGCGCTCGATCCGAGCCCTTATTCATTGTGAAGTGAATCGTTTTGCAAGATGCATTTTCATTTTGTTCCTTATTATTGATTGCATCAATTTATTTGGTTCAAGTTCCGCTCAGTCAGGGAATTGATCCTTATGCCTTGTATCGTGCCGATGGCACGATTGCTCTAGGGCTCTATTTTGTCTTATTTTGGTTGGGTACATGGGGACTGTGCGGGGGTGGGGAACGAGACCCCCCCCGCTCAGTTCCCACAGATGACTCTTCCCCTTGGGGGGGGGGAGGTTATCGGCGTTCTTCTCCTCGCCCGAGTCCGTCGAGCGCGGGGAGGGCGCTCGGTGCCCGATGTACAATTGTATTAGGGGTCTTCCACTCGTTCGGGAGGGATCAAACCCCCGCACGAGGGGATTTCCCCCCCATTAATCGCTACTACTATTATTTCCGCAGGTGCTACTGCCACGAGGGTGGACCTTGGTGAGGTATGGGGCGTCCTTCCAATTGCAGAGCGTGCTGGTGTCCAGGGTGGGGCTGCGGTTCTATGTCTGGGCCTACTGCGGTCACCCATGGAGTGGTGACCACGCAACCAGGTGACGACGTCCCTCCTCACCTGGTGTACTCGCCTCAGTGGTAACAGTCTTGCTACAGCCGCTGTGAAGTGCCGTTCGCCGTACCGAGAGGGGGGCGTGCCGCCGACGCTCGTGGTTGCCGCGCTGCAGCGACCACACTTCCGCTGCCCTAGAACTCGCCCCTGGACCTGCCGCCGGTACCAGGATGTTTTTGCTGCTGCTGCTCCACTTCCTGTGTTTCCGGTGCTGGCCTGCCGTACCTGCCGATTCTGGGCTGACTGTCCATGCAGTTGCTGCGCTGGCTGGCCCTGCCGTTGCTGCGCTGGCTGTTCTTGCCGTTGCTGCGCTGGCTGTCCCTACCGATGATGTGCTGGCCGTGCCTGCTGTTCCTGGATGCCCATACCTGCTGATGTCGTCCCTGTTCGTGGTGGTACTACCCCAGACTTTGGTCTGTCTGTACAGGTGCGTCCGGGCCCTGTGGCTTCGGCTACAGCAGCCCCGGCTCCGCCCTGGATAGCAGATCTTACGTCTGTCCTGAGGAAGCTGACGAAGAAGAGGAGGAAGGTGGGTCGTGGTCGTCGTCTTTCATCTTCTTCATCGTCGTCGGCCGCCGCCTCTTCCCCTTCGACTTCTAAGGCTTTACAGCCGAGGAAGAAGAAGGTCGCCTCCTCCTCCTAAGAAGTCTCCCTCGGGAGCTTCTCGGGACCCGTCTCACCTCGGTGGGACGGGAGGGTTCCTTCCGCTGGTCCTCCTGCTCCTTCGGGAGCGGGGCCCGTCTCTTCTTCCGCAAGGAAGAAGACTACGGGGACCAGAGGGGTACCGGCTAACACCGGTACTTCCTCGCCTGGTGTCAGTGGTTATTCTGCCACGCATCAGGGTCCCGTCTCGGCCTCTCGTTCGCGGGAGGTACCGAGTGTACGGTCGCCTACCCAGCGACCGTGCAGCCAGGAACCAGACCTCTGAGTCCGCTCAGCGTCAGGTTCACACGGCACGGGGTCGGAAGACTGGTGACAGCCGCTCATGCGACTCTCACCAGACCAGCTCTCACTCTCGCGGTGAACAGCTGGCTACCCGGGGACTGACGGTCCACGACCGACCACGGGCTGAGGCTGGGAAGAGGTCCTCCCGTTCGCCGGTGGCCAGCCACGGCTGGAACCAGCGACGTGACGTGCCGTGAGGACAAGCACCGGTCTCACTGCGACAGTGGAGCCTGCAGGTCGCCTGACCGTCGCTCTCACAGAGAGCGATCGGGAACGGCAACCAGCACCAGCTCTTCTGACACTCGAGATCGGGGCCGCTGTGCTCAGTCCAGCCGTTCTCCACAGCGAGACGGTTCGACCAGGCCTGCAGCTCGATCGTCACCCGCGGGGTTGACGATCGCCTGCAGCCCTCCAAGCCTGCTGGTTCTGCCAGCGAGCGACGAGGGAGCGTCAGGTCTGCCTCTCCCGTACCTTCAACCTCCTCGGGTTACACCGGGAGAGCGAGGTATTGAGGAGTGATCGTGAGGGGTGCGCCCCTCATGATCCCACCACGACGCCCTACGTGCCAGGCACGGTTCTTGGACCGACCAGGACGTATGCGCAAGTGGATGGGGAAGACCGAGAGGGCTGTCGCTGTTCCCCTTCTTAGGAGGAAGGTTCTCGGAATGCTCTTGTTTTCGAAGGGCTTAACGTCCCACTCTGCAAGATGCTGTGACTTCCGAGATCCAGAGGAACTTTGCCGAGGGTTACGGCGCTGATTCGTCAGCACAATGACCTCGGGGAAGGATCGCCGCTCCCACCAGCAGAGCCACGTCTCGGCTCGAGTCGTTTTGGGGCCCGAGAGGGAACCCAAATCGACGGTGGGGTCTGGCCGCGATCTGAGCTTGCCGACTGTGTTGAACCAGGTAGGTCTTCTCGTCTCCGGACAAGAAGGCTCTCTCAGTTCTGGACGGTCCACAAGCTACTTACCTCCTCTACTGCGACAGAGGCGTTTATACGTGTCTTCGGACACCGATTTAAAAATACCCCTTCGGTCCTCCTGAGGTTTCGACCTCGACGAGGACTGGAATGAGTCGGAGCGGTATCGGCTCTCTACTGTCAGGTGTCGATCAACCCCACCCAGACGACGTTCACAGTGGCGGCAGACACTTACCTACAGTATGAGTTCGTAACCCTCCTCTTTTTTTTTGGGAAAACGTTTTCTCCTGACGATACGTTTTCCCAGGCTCTGAGAGGCCATCGCCGTAAGGCGATGGCTGCTCCTTTTTCTTCTCCAACTGCTAGATCTCGATTTCTACGGGAATCGAGGAGGACCACCAGCCGATATCATCTGACGAATTCGGTGGGGGGTTTCGCAGAGTGCTTAGAATTCTACGGAATTTCTAGCGCACTCAGTGTTCGAGTTTTTTACGATCTCCAAACACTCAGGCGAGACCACGGTCCAAAGTGAGCGAGAATCCCCGATAATTGTTACACGATAATCGGGAACCTCGCTTATGCTCGAATTCCTGTAATTTCTAGCATTTGGAAGAAGACTGCTGCTGAAAGAAGAGTATCTCACAGTAGGCGCTTAACCTGGAATAGAGAAGAACGGACGGGAACTTCCAGTTTTGGCTTGAACTATCGTCTTCGGTATTCTGTTCACCATTGAAGCTTTCCTTGGGAAGACTTCTCCTTCACTCTCTTGACTAGAGAACGAAGGCGGTCGATCTCCAATCCTTATTCTCATTCCTCGAGGGAAAAGAATTTAGGATGGAGGTCGTGGTACAGACCTACAAATATACTACGTATATTACCCTCGCGACATGATTCTTTAACAGTTTGAATTGTCCGTGGGGTAGGCGCATACCGTAGTTAACTTTACGGTTTGTGACCGAGACGAATTGTATCTTAATGAACTGCAACTCGGGGTTGCCTGCAACCTCCCAGCAGTTATCAGTTTCGATTTTAGATACTTGGTATTGTCATGACAACACCAAATCAGCTTTTGTATTTACCGAAATCCGTTTCGGTTAAATATAATTGCTCGAGCGTATTCTTTATGCTCGATGGTTCTAGCCGAACGCATTCCTTCGTGGAATAATGGATTACCTGGCACTCAGGATGACGAGTCACCGAGAGCTACTGCGTATTGAACTGCCTGATAGCGGCTCAGTATCAGCTAGGTCTCGGAGATGCACGTGGTCGGTTACGTCTCTCTCTCCCCTGGTTGGATTGACTACCGAAACCGTATCTCTGCCCAACAATCATGGACTTAGGTCTCTGATTAACGGGATTCTCGCAATAATGAAGGACCATCTACTGCTGTGACGCTCGATTTCATCGCCTTCGACATTGCGAGAATTTTCAACAGAGACATCTCTTGGACTCTTTCATCTTTCTGTTACCGCACGGTAACAGAAGTCTGTACTAGTCAACCGCTGCATCGCACTGCGATAATGCGAATGATTTTTGCAGACATCTGAGTTCGTCTTCAAAATATCTCGTATTCGTAGGTGTGCAATTTCATTGCTCGCCCGAATTAACAGATATGTCAGAAGACATCGCCTACTCTCCGACCTGACAGCTCTACTTCCAATGTTCAGGCCCATGAGAAGCAGTTCTTCAGGCAGTAGTTCCCTGTCTTCATTACTGGAAGCGCTCCGCTTTTATTGCAACTACGATCCTCACCGGACAGCAATCAATAGCGGTTAGCGTTCTCAGTCTTTGTAGCACAGGTTCAGAATCTTGAGATCCTTCTCTCGGTTCAGCTGTGAAGACGTAGGTTGCATTTTCTTGTACACCTTCGTCTTCAACGTCACATAGTGTTGTTTCTCCTTACCCGAGAATCAACTATACTATGAGATATCTTGCCATCAAGGGACCTCGGTCTCTAGAAGGCAATTGACTTTCGCCTGTTGGGCACATGCCTTAAGAGAGTCATCACCTTGCCTTCTGGCATCGGTGACGAACAAATTAAATTTGTTTAGTCTCTTGGCATAACCCTTTTAAAGGCGAAGGTCACGTGACTTGCTCGGGTGCTTGGACAACTTGCCTCCTACCGAACGCAGTCAGTAGGCAGCTGTCAGAGCGCCCAAGTCTGTTACGAACTTCGCTGTGGACTTAGTTCGGTTGTTCCATCAACAATCTTTTCTTCGTCCTAACGGCTTGTCACAGTACCCATACCATCGACACCCAACATTGAGTGTCGGTGTCCTATCCACTACCGAGAACAACAACTTCGCTGCAGACGGATAGACCAGTAATGGGTACAGGACATCACCGAAGTCGACGAAGAGGGATAGGTCATACGACAATTCCCTTCTTTTCCTCTGAGGTAATTGCATGACTTTGCCTGCGAAGTCAAGCATCCAGGGGATGGGGATTCGTGACGCTCGATTTCGTACCGAATTCGTAGCGAGACTCTGAACCCTTCGGTTCCTGACGATCGGTTAGAGTCCTTCACAGTCCCTCCCTAATGGACTTCACCGCCTTCGATGCGAAGGAGATGCTGCTTTGTCCTGTGAAAGCACGACCGCGCTTTCTGAAGAAACTCGACATCCCAGGCGGAGTGTTGAAGACTCTTCGTCAGCACCAAGATGACCTAGAAGTACACTCCCTCGAGTTACACAAGAACTTCTCCGTGGCGCAGGCTGAAGGCAGGGGTCTGGTACAACCAGACCACTGGCACCTCCTTCTACCTTTTGGATATTGCCCACAGGTCCTTGGATCGTTTTCCTTAGGACCCGTGGTGGCTGCTCAACACGTTGTGTAGCTAAACCCAGAACCCTAGCAGGCTGAACAGCATCGAGTCCTGGTGTGACTGTATGAATAGATAGTGAATGAGAAAGTGACTGGCTTCTCTTTCTATCTTTTCTACCCCTCTACCTGTGGGTAGAGGGATACGGTCATTACCCTGCTGGATAAGGACGAGATGCCGGTGCTATATGACAGAGCCCCATCCTATCCCTTTCACTAGGGATAGGAGCAGAATATCCACCACTTCCTTCTACAAGGGGGGGAAGTGGATGCCTACAAGAGTCAAACCCATGACTTTATATTTGCTCCTGTACAGGAACAAGTTCTTGCATTGCTGGTACGAAGAGATGCGCATGCCCCTCTCTTAGTACTCGGTCCAGAGGTCTGACCATTGATCCTGCGGCATGCACACCCCGATCAATCGGACAGAGGCTTGGATCCCTCCCTCGCTCTTACGACCAGGGAGGCTTCCAAGGTTGGGCGAACACCAGTCTGTTCACAAAAGACTCAGATTCCACCCACCAAGAAGTGAGTCTTCCTATTGTAAAAGGACCGAAGGTTTGTATGCCGTGTCGGAACAAATGACAATTTGTCCAAAATTGCATTTTTCCTAACTATACAAACCTGAGGTCCTTTTACACATAGCCCCACCTCATGCCACCCCTGCACTCTGCAGTTTTTGCTTGGGCCAAAAGCAAAAGTGATTTGTTTACCTACCAGTCGCGCGCGCGCGCCTGTCGGACAAGCAGTTAACTACCGAACCCCTTGTTCGAAAGCTTACGACCTATCCAGCTGCCGCTAGTACCTTCCTATTGTAAAAGGACCTCAGGTTTGTATAGTTAGGAAAAATGCAATTTTGGACAAATTGTCATTTTGTTCATGAAACTTACCTGTCAGATATATATATAGCTGTATTTTCTGAAGTCCGACAGAATTTTAAAAACTTCCGACACACGCAGTGGTCGGCCAGGTGGTTAGTACCCATTCCCGCCGCTGGGAGGCGGGTATCAGGAACCATTCCCATTTTCTATTCATAATTTTTCTTTTTGTCGCCGGTGCTGAAAACACCTGTTTTCAGTACCTCCGTCTTAGGATTTTGGAAACTTCATTGCCGCTAAGTATCCTAATTGTCTTTTGATTTATTTACTTGGATTTGTGGCTAGGCATACGCTATCTTAAATTGATTTGAATTTGATTCATTTTTGCTTAAAATATCTGAATCTAGTTAGGCTAGTTTCAGACGGGGTTGTCTGCAAAGATAGGGTGTGGCTACCGAAAGCTTCGGTAGATCCGCACTTGGTATGTACGAGGGGTATGGGTCTTCCTTCTTTGTTGAGATTTGTCATGTAAGGAGTGTGAGACTTTGTCTATTCCGTAAGGAGACGTATGATTCGTATGTACGCAATTAATCAGTAAAACATGTCTAATTCCGTAAGGAAGACGTATGATTCGTATGTACGCAATTAATCAGTAACAAAAGTCAGGGTAGTGAACCTGCTAACCTTCCTGTAGAACTTTATTTTGCCTAACCCTGTAGTTATGGCCTACGGGCTATGAATATGTCTACGAGAGGTGCTCGCTCTTCTTCATGGCTGTGAAGTGCTACTTCTGTAATTGTTACTCCTAACCCTGCAGTATTGCCTTCGGGCCCTAAGCAGTGTCTGTAGAGGAATTGCCCTTTCTCTTATACTCTTTCGATTCGTAACTTAGAATCGAAAGTGCTTGCTTTAGAGAGTAAAAGTGAAGTGCAGAAGTGCAGTGATACCCTTGTGTAGTGGAGGGTGCGTCAGATCGGCCTCGTTTCGCCTCTAGGCCTGGACCTCTGCTTGACTCCCAGGACCTGGGGAGGGAGCATGTCGAAAGGCCGAAGGAGGGTTACAAGGAACCCCCACCGATCTGGCGTGCCTTCGGCAGTTACTGATGAAAATCCCAGACTGCCAAAGTGCGTGCGCGTGCACGAATCCTGAAAGTTTGCTTCTCGTCCTCCGAAGCGTCCTCTCCGTGCAGGGGTTGGAGCTTTCGGAAGGACTCGCGCCCTCTAAATAGAAGAACTTTATAGAAGAGGACGCTTCACGTCCTCTCCTCTCTCTCTCGTTATGCGTTTCAGTGAGAAGTAAGAAGGCGAACGTCGCTGAACTCGTGTCCGTCTTTCCACCGAGAAATACGTAAAAGAAGTCATAGTAGCAGGAAGCTTTGAGAGCGGACGCCTGGGACGCTCGGATGGACTCCAGGCGCGCGCGAGTGCACGCCAAGCACGCTCCGTGCGCGCCAGTGGGACGCCGAGCGCGCTCCATGGACGCCGAGCGCGCTCCAGTGGACGCCGAGCGTGCACCAGCGCACGCCAGGTGTGTCGCCTGGCTGAACGTTTCTGTTGAACTCTTCAAGCTCGTTTCAGATTTGGGCCTAAAGAATTTTTACCTCTACCTTCGGTGATACCTTCTACCTCACCTGCAAAGAATGTGAAGTAGGCAGTGCTTCGGAGGAAGCTTAAAGTGAACAGACAACTTCTTCTTCGAAACCCAGCAAGACATCGGGTTTCGTGAATTCAAGAGGTCTCTGTCAATTAATATTGCTTTTCGCATAGGTGGATGGAGTTAAGGAAGATCTCGTTTGCTCTACCGCAACCTTTGCCATTCTGCCAATAAATTTAAGTTGCCACTACCGCAGTCAAGACTTTGCGCTAAGGCAGTTACGGGTTATGTAAGGCCGATCGGTCCTGCACGTCAGGACTCTCGGCAACGTTCAGTAGGATTCTTGCAAAGGCACTCATCAAAAGGACGCTCTTCAGGAAAGCGCAAGACAGGACTTCCTTTGCCATACTCCGCCAATAATTTAAGCTTTAGCAGGCATTAGTTGTGATACGGGAGAGGAAGCTGGTTGGAGAGTTTCTTCTCTTCCCAGGATAATTTTCCAAGCTTTTTAGCCCATCTGAAAGGGTTTTTCAGATGATAGATTTTGTTAGTTTCTAGTCGGGACTACGCTGCCGAATTGAAACATCGTCGTCCTACTTGCCGTAAGCCCAGTCTCTTAACAGGATTCTTGCCCCTTCCTCGTTTGAGACGGGAATCGGAAAAATTAAATGCTCGACTCCCTGGATTACGTTTTGTCAATTCAGTGACTTTCCCCCATTGACAATATACTTTCGTTTTGTCAAGTAAGTGGGTATCCCTCTTTGACAAAATATCTCTTTGTCCCGTAAATGGGTTAGTTCTCATGACAAACATCTCATTAACTTGATATTGCGTAAGCGAATAAGCTCTTATCGACAAGATTCGGAAGAGCTCTCATTCGTCATTCGCAGACTCGTACAAGAAATAGACTTGTAGACTACGTCAATGAACGCTTTATGTCCAATAACATAAGAAGCTTGAGCTGACTGCTTCGACTGCTTCGATTCTCTTAAGTTTTGTTCATGAAACTTGCCTGTCAGATATGTATGTAGCTGTGTTTCCGAATTCAGCTATATATATCTCTGCCAGGTAAGTAGGAACAAACTTTATTGTGATATAATTTCAACTTTTGCCATTGCGTTATTTTTATTCTGGTTGGTTCAAGTATCTACGTCTTGCTGTAGTTACCTCTTCGGATGGCAACCGAGAGGTCTGTTGTCTTATTTTAAGGACATTTTAATTCGTTAACTTCCCCTGCAGTCCTAACAGGACGTTTCCGATTTATCTTTTACCGTTGTATGGTAGTGTTCTGACGACACAAACGCATCTATATATTTAGCGTTTTCTGTTTCGCTTCAAATATACCAGCTTGAGAGTCTTTCTGCTCAAAAAATAACAGACCCTACTTTCTTCGTAGAATAGGGTAGCTGGCAACCCAGACATAAAGTTAAGAGACGACGTTCGTAAGCTGCTTGCTGCTGCTGTCACGCTGTCTGTTCCTCCCAGTCCAACAACCGAGCCAGTATTCAGTGACAGATCGTGCGCTGTCATGCGCCGTAGTTACGTCTCTCTCTCCTGCGGGATTGACTGACTAACCGTATCTCTGTGCTGACGGTTACGTCTCTCCTGCGGGATTGACTGACTAACTGTATCTCTGTCCTACAATCACGGACTTTAGCCTAAGATTGAGGGGATTTCTTACGTGAATGAATAAACGTTGCATTCGTTTTGCCTTACTATGTTCAACAGAGTTATCTCTTAATCCTTTCGGTGCTCGTTACCGCACGGTATGGAACTACGAGTCTACCGCAACATTGCACTTTTATTTGGCTCTCCTGCTTAGGCAAAGCGCAGCCTTATTTAGGGAAGTAAGCATACTCGGGGAGGGAATGGATGAGCTTGCTGGGGACCATTTCCTTCCTGAAGAAGTTTGTTTCCCGAAATAGACTGCAATTCAGACCACAGTTTTTTCCTACGGGAAACCTGAAATATTATTCAAGATCTAGCAATGATTCTGAACATCTCTCAGTGCGTCTATCACCTGAGGTGATAGAAAGAAGTGCCGGACATCTGGATAGGGTTCAGATGTCCTGGATCTTAATCTGAAAGAAGTAAAAGCGATTCGGTAGTCCCTCCAGTCCTCGAAACGAGTTTGGGAACCAGTGGTCCAGATCAACTCTGATATTCCACAGCTCTCTCATATCTTAAGAAGTATCTTCTCTCGGTCCTTGTTCGAGTTTACGAGAAAGAGCCTATTATAACAACAGGGGGCGTAAATGTAACGATCCTCTACAGGTTCGTTACAGGATTGCAAAAGTCCGTACGAATCGTCTCGATCGACGGCAGCAACTATTCACTTCCCCGAGTGGAATCTTTCTTTAGAAGTAAGTTGAGAGTTGTGTAGACTTTAGGGACGCCCTTTCATTCTTCTCTTCGATATGTTGAGGACGAAGAGGCGGCTTCTTCTCTGCTCCCTTATTCTCGATCCGGGATCAGTACCATGAAACGCCATCCTATGATATTGAACGGGGATGGATGTTTAGTCTCTTTTTTCCCCTTTTTCAATCGCTTAGGAAATGTAATAAGAGGATTTATGACGTCACAGGGAGCGACAATGACGCTGATCGCCCCATGTTGGCCTTCAGAATCCTGGATTCACAGAGGTCACATATTTCCTAGTTCACTTTCCAAGGACCTTTTCCGAGAGAGTCGGTCTACTCTAACTCGAAAGGTACCTATAACCTCTCCGCTCTGAGTTTGAACTACGTTCAGACTATCGAGAGGTTGACAGGAATAAGATTACCGTCTTCCTTTTCCGTCTGAAGAATGGGATAAGCCTGGCAGTCACAACTATTAAAGAATATGCAAATATGTTGTTGACAGCCTTTGGGCTCAGAGATTTGCGTCTGTCAAACAACAAGCCCTTCACGATTTTTGAGTTCTGTGGAATCTCGAAACTCGCTCACCATCTACTTTTTGTCTCACCTGTTTTCTCGGAGTCAGACACGTGCGAGATCAGGCGACATATAGTAGCACTGAGTTTCTTGTTGACGAAGTCAGTTGCGTTTATACACCCCCGATGATCGTGTAACATGAGACCAGGTTGGACTGTCAGGCATTCTTCCTTCGGGACTGAATCGCCTTTTTGCTCCTCGCTCCTTTCTCCTGGCACCAGAAGCTCGAGTCAGTTGATTCGCTGACGACGTTGGGTTGCGTTGATACACCCCCAAGGTTTGCTTAGATTGAATCGCCCAGGCAGTCCAGACACTCATTCTTCAGCGAAGAATAGTGCCTTATGGTCTTCAGGGTACAGCCTTGCTGTCCTTTGATTCGTCTGACTTGGTCCAACTCGGTCGCGTCACCTGACTTTAGTACAGACGGACTGACTGTGCATGTCCAGAATCGAAGCTTTCAATATGGAACTTAGACGTAGTCTGAAGTTCTTGATGTTAAAGCATTTGAACCTCTCCTACCTGTTAACTTTTTGCATGTGATAAGGAAGGCCTTTTTCTAACCACCCTAGATACGACAAGAGGGTTAGTGAATTTTAAGCCATCGTCACAAGTTTTGGCTTTAGAGAAGACAAGGCGGTGTGCTCTCTAAGACCTTCCGTTGTGGCCTAAGAATGGAAACCCGTTTTGTCCTTGGGCCAGGGAGCTTGGAAGCAAGGATGGCACAAGTTAGTGGGCAGGAGCCAGAGAGAGTCCTGTGCCCTGTCGGGTCTCTCAAGTTTTATCTACATAAAAACTCAAGAAAGTCGAAGTCATTCGGGCAATCTGCAGTGTTCCGAAAAAGACCAGACTTGCCCATATCGAAGAACACCCTGGCTTTAGTGTTAAGAGTTTCTTTCAAAAATGCTCCTTCATTGTGTTTGCACAAAGATTTGAAATCTTTTTATCTAAATGCTCACGAGGTGAGGGCGCGGACCTCGGAAGCATTTCAACAGAGCATGGCACTCAGTAACATCCTGAGTACCATGTTTTAGCGAAGCAACTCTGTGTTCACTTCACACTCCCTGCGAGATGTGAGATGGCATATGAGATCTGCTGCTCGCTAGGGCCATACGTGTCTGCAGACACAATCTTGGGGGCAAGAAGTACCACTCATCCTATCCTGTAGAAAATGGTTAGGAAAGAGCTCTTAATTTAGTTGATGAGTCGCCGACAACGGCGACTTCTTAACTCTTAAGCCTTAGTTAAAACACCTTAACTTTGGCTAGGTTGGTCAGGTGGTGATATATATTATATATATATATTTATTTACTTCTAGCCCTCATGGTATGGTCAATATGGTCTAGTCACGTCGTGGTCTCGCCCCTGTTGACAGATCATCTGGAGTGCACCAGCTATATAGGTCTCTACCTCGCTGGCAACTCTAGTAGCACAAGCAGACCTTACGTGGCAGTAACCACGAAGCCAGCTATGCTAACAGGTGGAACCAAGATGTAAATCATCTGCATGCATTTGTTTCCTAAAATCCTTCTATTCCCTGTCCCTTCCCACCTCCAAAGGTGGGATTCATGCTATATATATATCTGACAGGTAAGTTTCATGAACAAAATGATATTGTTATGATACAATAAAGTTTGTTCATACTTACCTGGCAGATATATATAATCAAGTACCCACCCACCTCCCCTCAGGGGACAGTGGAATAAAAATTATGAATAGAAAATGGGAATGGTTCCTGATACCCGCCTCCCAGCGGCGGGAATGGGTACTAACCACCTGGCCGACCACTGCGTGTGTCGGAAGTTTTTAAAATTCTGTCGAACTTCAGAAAATACAGCTATATATATATCTGCCAGGTAAGTATGAACAAACTTTATTGTATCATAACAATATCATTTTTCCTAACTATACAAACCTGAGGTCCTTTTACACATAGCCCCACCTCATGCCACCCCTCACTCTGCAGTTTTTGCTTGGGCCAAAAGCAAAAGTGATTGTTTACCTCCCAGTCGCGCGCGCGGCGCCTGTCGGACAAGCAGTTAACTACCGAACCCCTTTTGGTTTCGAAAGCTTACGACCTATCCAGCTGCCGCTAGTACCTTCCTATTGTAAAAGGACCTCAGGTTTGTATAGTTAGGAAAAATGCAATTTTGGACAAATTGTCATATTTGCTTCGTTTCATATTAGGCATTTCATAGAGTTTTATATATAAAAATGTGTGCAATTTCATGTAGAATAAAACGAAAAATATTTGAAGGTTGTAGCTTTTCTTATTTCCGAAATAATTGCATATAAAAAATATATATATAAAAAAATTCGACATTTGGTCAACTTTAACTCGTCAGATATGGTCAAAAACTGTAATTGTAAGCTAATACTCTTACAGTATAGTAATATTCAATCATTTGTCTTTGGAAGTCTCTAGGACAATATTTAGATTTATGGTGAATTTTTGAAAAAAATATTTGTTTACGTCCGCGCGTTACGAATTCATGCATTATTTTGTGATAATATTTCTCTGTGTTGTTCTTTTATCGTTTTACAATGTGTTTATATACCAAAATGATCGCAATTTAGTGTACATTACAACAAAAAAAAGTAACTTGTTACCTTTAACCGTTTTGCGCACAGCGCGATTTGAATACAATTATATATGAAATTTCGTTTTTGCGCTATCATATATCGCATTATTTATATATGATAATGATAATTTTTTTCATTTCTGATGGTTGCATACTAAACTTCAGCCAGTGTCAAAAAAATGAGCCAAAAATGAACTCTTAATCTTGAAAACTAAGCGCGCTGTGATTTTTTGAAAAAAAATATTTTTTCCGCTTCCGCGCTCACTCTGAAACACCTCCGGCACACGGGAGACAATTTTTTTTTTACCGCTTCGGCGTAAGAGGGTTAAATACACAGAATTCCCATTATCTTTGCTGAAAATTTTCAATCCAATATCATATAGTATGGACATATCTGATAATGAAAATAATAATACGTAATCTTATGGATGCATCTGGTATCATTAGCCAAGATCTAGGTGGGAAGCAGGGAATTCAGTCCAGCAAAGAAGTTGAACTCTGTGGACAGACTTCGCACTCTTCAACTCAGCCTAAGCTTTAATCAGGTCATTTCAGAATATTATCTTTAGTTTTATTTTCAGAATCTGGTTTTTAATTTTTTATATGAATATATTCTCAAACGAAAGAGATATCAGAGACTTATTTGAGTGATAAAATAATAAACTCAGTGAAGTAATAAACAACAAAGAATTAAGGAAGATTGACTTCCTTTCAAGCTGAGTCAAGTACAGATGCAACATTTTAAGACATAATTCTTAATTTTCTCTTTACATATAGCACATATCTAAGATCTGAAGGCACTAATGTACTGAAGGTGATTTTATTGTATCAAAACACAAGTTTTATTTTATATTGATGGCATGAATTATTAAAAATCCGATCATAAATAAAAACAGGTATAAAGAATGAAATGTTCACTCTTCACTTTTACTCGTTGTAATTCCTTTGTGCTTTGTCTTTTTGGTTTCAGGAAAAGATTATTTAGTTGTACAATTAATACTGAATCCTTTGGTATGACCAAAACTTTCCTATCTTTGGCAAAATGTGAGAAAATGAAGAAATATAAACATATTGCTAGTTTTCTAACCCACAGATGAAAATATGACAAAACGAGCGAGCAGCCTACCTCCCGGTACCAGCCAATCAGAGGCTGCCAAACAAACATCTCGAAGGCACAAGAATCCACCTTAAATAAATCGACTATAGTGTGGTGTTAGTCCCCTTTTGAGACCTAGCCAATCACTAGCGTGCAGTAGGCGGGGCTTAGCAGCAAAGGCCCATGAAATTTGGTAGTGGTGTCAGGGCACTGTAACTTCTATGCAGCCTCTTTCATTTCTTTTACTGTACCTCTGTTCATATTCTCTCTCCCATTTTTCTTTCAACCTTCACCCAACAATTGTTTCATAATGCAATGCCAGGTTTTCCTGTTTACACCTTTGATACATTGTACTTTTACTTTCCCTTTCAGTGCTTTGGCCTAAATTTTATATCCCATTACCCCATGACCTAGTCCAAGGGAGCTATTTCCCTTGGATCCCCAAAAGTAATAGTGCATAGCAGAATGAACTGTTCTGCACTATTATAAGCATGTAATTTTCTAAAATAATCACAGAAATCATACAGCTAAGCTTGGCAACCCAAGAAGAAGCCAAAGTGAATATATAGTTTGACAGGTTGAGAAATTGTATCTGGGATCAAAACAAATATTGCACCTAGAGAAACCTTTGGTGTTAACGCTATAGATTCTTCGAGTATGAAGCATAGGCTGTAAAATTTAGAAACATTGTCCAACACTTCTCTTACACGAATTATTGTAAATGAGTTATTCTGCCATGATATTGGGTTATTCTCTCAGAGAATTTATATTGGACCTGCACAATTCTCGTAATCAATTAGAAACAGTATACATACCAAAGTATTTCAAACAGAAAAAGGCAGACAGATAACAGCAAAAAAGTATACTGTATAATGTATTAACTAATAGTATTTTTAAAAAATAAGACAAAACAGGCTTATGCAAACAAAAAATATAATTTTCTGAATTATACCATTACCTCGTCGGCTTAACTGTGCATGTAACAAAACTCAATACTGGTAGAAATATTAGTCCAAATATATATATATATATATATATATATATATATATATATATATATATATATATATATATATATATATATATTATATATATATATATATATATATATATATATATATATATATATATATATATATATATTATATATATATATATATATATATATATACATTGAGCCTTTAGGCATGGTGCCAATTACTGTAGTTATACAAAGCCTGCCGACTGTCTATTGTTTCTCCCGAGGGGGAAGGGGGAAGTTAGCTCAAGTTAACATACCTTGGAGATGAGACCATCATGTAGTATGACTTTTTTAATTTTTGTGGCCTTTAATCCCACAAAATTAGGGTCACTGCAGCCACTGACTACAGATGATTGCTACACCCTATATATGGGCATATGTACTAATTATTAGACCTAGGATACAACATAACCTAAGCCATGTTAAAATAGCATTAGTATTTTGGAATAAACTGGAGGTACAAAAGACATACCCTAACACAACTTGAAGGTTATGCTTATTTGTACCATCATTGCAAGGATTTGATGCCCAAACACACTAGCAAGGTCTGAATTTTTCCATTAAAAGATAAATGAGGCATATAATCTAAGAAATATTGACATTTCAGTTTGTATTAACTGACTTAGGCATGCACTCAGGAAATATAGGATAGGCTATTAAATGGGGAAGGGGCGTAGCCTATCTCATAGTGTTAGGTTAGCTAGAGCCCAAACCTTTCTTAATTAAAATAGCTTATGTGTTTGACATTTTTTTCCTGTAACATAAATGTTTGACTTAGTTATTAGGGTTTATTCCATGCTTTTGCATTTCTTTCCCCAACAATGGTCAGAAAGGATAGGCAAATTGGTAAGTGCCATTTCCAACAATTGCTAGTTGCCTTTTGATATCAAAAGCTCAGAAGTGTTAAATAACAAAGAAAGAGAAAGTCTGTAAAATTAGTAATAAGAAGACTACAGATTTCCATTGAGTAATTATGAGAATTGGTGCTGGGCAGGTGGAAGTACTCACTCCAGCTTGGTGGAACAATAATGAAAGACTGGTCATAGTATCCAAAAAGGAGTAAAACTTGCTACTCTCAGAGCCATGATACTGTTTGAGATATTTCAGAGAGATATTGGGAGAAAGTGTAAGGGAAACAGCCGGAGACAGGGAAGGGAAATGGTGTTTTATTTGGCTGGTCCTGGGAGTACTGGGTGTCTTGCCTCTCATCCTAGAATAAGAAAGTAGAAACTCCTGGAGATACTAATGCCGTATCAATGTACAAAGCACTATGGTCAAACATCAACTCTACTGGTGGGGGAGGTTGACTTTAGATACAGTGATATACTAAGCAAGTCCAATACTAGATGGGCTTTCCCAGTCAAGTCACTTCAACTTCCCGCTAATATACTAGATATGGCACATACCATCTGTCATTGGTCTACGCTGAACGGATACACAAAGATAAGCATTTGTAAAGTTGTTACACAGTGAAATATTAATTCATTCGAACAACTTCAAATTTGCTGCAGAACCAGAAGTTCCTGATCCATTATATGTATAGGAAGGAAGCCAAATTAAAGCAAATTAATAGCTCACTCTAGCTTTCATTTTTGAGAAATTACTGTATTTCAAGAGATGTGTCTGCTGGATAGGATTTTGTTTTTTTTTTCTGGTGAAGAGATATAGACCAGAATAAACAAGTTTTTCTGTGGTGTTGCAGGTTTTATCTTCAGCAAAGATGAGAAGACTGCTTTGATTCAGACAAGTGGAGGGCCTTGTGCTGTCATTGCACCTGTGCAGGCATTTCTTCTAAAAAATCTCATAAATGAGGTCCAATATTCACAGCTCAGGGAGGTAAGGCTTGGGTCTATCTGTAGAAGTTAACTTGCACTGGATAGATTTTTAACTTTATCTTTTTTGTAATATGAAATAAGAGTATTTTACTAAGACTTGCCTTATTTATTTGTTTTATGAGACATATTGGGCAAGATGCTTTGGTGAGCATGCCCAGGATCTTATGCTTAGTCTTCTAAAAGTTTCACTAGAAATGCCTGCTTTTGAATGAAATAGCATCTGCTTCTCTGGAGTGTACATGGTGTCGTAAAATCTGGTTAATTTGATAACTGAAAACAGGTTGACAGTACAACAGTGGACCAGTATTTAGCTGTAGCCCTTACGGAGATGCTGTGTCAGTGTAAACAGCCGTCCACGTTAGGGGTGCAAACTGGAGATAAATCAAATTCACCCACCCATTCCGGTGATGGAAGTTCACCCTCAAGAAAAGAAGGTCAGGGTAATCTCTTATTTTTGATATTGTAAGTATCCTTACTTCACCTGAATAGATTACTACCTGTCTGCTTCAGTAGCATAAGTACAGAGTACTACACAACTGCTAAATGTACATTCTGCTAAGGAAGTGCTCTAGTGTGGTACTGAAGTAAAGATTCCAGTATTTGTTATGATTCAGACATAAACTGAATTGTGCTGCTATTTTGGAGTAAGTAGTACAAAACTTTTCAGGATGAAATGCCTGTTATAACTTGAAGGGTGTTAAATTCAAATCTTCATGACAAGAAATTTAAGCAAAGGTTATACTAAATAGAACTTCCATAAAGTGCTGCAAAATGTTGACAATTCAATACATCAGATACAAATGTTATTAGGTTTGAGAATCACTAGTTGAGTAATGGTAATTTGAAGCTTTTCTGTTTAGTATTTGTGTTTTCAACATTTGTATGTAGTATCTATCAGGATTATAATTACCTGGTGTAAATTGTTTTCTTATAAATCCAGTAATGAAACTTGGCCCATTTTTTGTCATAAAATCATCACACTTGCTTTTGTCCCCCTCAAAATAAAATTTAAGTCATCTTGTGGTGTATTGTAGTGGGTGGATATCTCGGCCTCAGGTAAGCATCTCGTTCTTATTTTCCTTTTGTCTTTCAAAACAATTTCTGATATGTACTTTATTTTAATCCCAAGGAAGTTATTAAGTGCTTTACTTTAATCCTAGAGGTAATTAAGTGAACCCTTTCTGGTTGAATTAGCCAGTCTAGTGTCATTAAATCTTGATCCATACCTCTCTCTCCTTGAAGAGGAACTTGAAAGAATTACTCAGCCTCATCTGTGATGGACCAAATTGGCATCATCTATCTTTGGGTCAGGCTCGTCTTCCAATCCACCATTACTAACAGATGATGGTAGATTGGTTACTGGCCCTAGGGAAAAGGCTGAACTGCTTCATTGAGCGTTTAAAGCCAAGAAATCAGCTGAGGATGTCCCTCTCCCTGATACTCGTCATCCTAAACCCATTCTTTCAAGTTTTGTATTTTGCTCCAGGGATGTTGAGAAAATTCTGAATAATCTTGATAGCTGGGGTGGGAAGATCATGTTGGTTTCTTCCCTTTGTTTAAAAAAAAAAAAAAGTTTCTTGTGTGTTGTCTCCCAAGATTACTAGATTCTGTAGATTTTTATGAGCACAAGCTTAGTAATACAGTGCCTGTTCCAAAGAGTGGTATACCTGCAGACTGCAGTAACTGCAGGCAAATCTCTATTCTCACTGTGCTCTCCAAAGGTACTGAAAAACTTAAAATATTTTATGTGGAATCTAAAGTATTGTTAGTTGATAGTCAATATGCATGCATACAGGAAGCAGTTTGGTACCTGTGATGCATTTTTAGACTTCACAGTACATGCCCTTTACAAGGGAACAGTGATAAGGGTTTTCAGTGCAGAGTAATTCAAATAGATTTTGTGCTGCTTTTGATTTAGTAAATCACAAGGAACTTACTGTATTTATGAACTTCAGAATCTTGGAGTGGGTGGTTATGTTTTAGGGTTACTTCAAGCTTTCCTTACGGGTAGGCAGCAGTGGTTGTTGTGGACGGGATCTTTAGTGAACCAAGACTTAATGTGTGTCTGGTCCACAGGGCAGTGTTCTTGGTCCACTGTTATTTTTTGTTGTAAAGCAGTGATTATTGGCCTTGAAAACAAGTTTGTTCAATATGCCAATGATGGAACATGAGTGGGTGTTGTGAGGTCTCCACATTACGAGAAATGAAGTTGCCCTCAGCCTCAATCGGGACATGGACTGGATTAGGGGATGGTGTAGTTGGTGGGGTATGAGGTTGAACTCAAGTAAAACAAAATCACTATTGATTGGCATTTTCAGCAAATGCTGCACAAAAAAAGTTAGGTACAGTATTGTTCATAAGGCCTCATATATTCATAACAGTGGTAAAATCAGTGCAACCTGTTTTAGGTCATGTATACTTCCTTTACTGGAATACTGTTCTCAGGTATGCATGTCTGCTTCTGCTAGAGATTTATCTCTCTTAGATAGTTGTTCATGGTGGTAGGTTTGTTTCCTAATAATAGCAGTTATAACTTGGACCATCAATGGATGGTCTCTCGTTTGTCAGTTTTTCATAAGTTGTATTTCAACAGAGATCTTTCACATTCACAATTGGTCCCTGATCCTCATTATCTGCCAAATGCAACCAGATTTGATGAACAGCAACACCAATATGCAGTAGTTGTGCCTCGCTGTCGAACTTCTCAGTTCCCGAGGTCCTTTATTCCTTACACCATTGGACTGTGGAACCGCCTCCCTGAGGAGGATGTCCTGCAGTTGGAACTTCAGAGGTTCAAGTGAAAATGCAATTCATTACTACCCTAATCCTATTCTTCTTGCATTTTAATATATTTTTTTTTTAAATAAGTGGTAGCTCTTCTTTCTACATTACCCTTTACTTCCTCTTGCTTTTCCTAATGAACACTATATTCTTTGAAAGCTTGAACTTCAAGTCAGTGGCCCCTACAGGCTTGTTCCATGTAATTCTACTGAATGACAATAATAATAATAATACCACTTAGATTGTAATTTAGGCCAATTACAGGAAATACTGTAAGAACATTATAGCTATACGTATAGGGGGAACAAATGTAAAGTTACAAATATTAATTTTTCCCTACAGTCACTTTATTTATAATGTGAGTGCCTGACTCCTAAATTCCCTTTTTCTGGGCCGAACGGAGCAGATGCCACAAAGAATGATTATAACTTATCTAAGATTTGGGTATTAGTCCATCTAAGTACAAGCAAAGTACTTCAAGAAGATTGGTTTTTTTTATTTATTTTAAGGGAGACTAAAGCTCTGGGACAATTTTATGACAATGAACTTGGCTAATTATAAGAAACTGCTTTTTATGGAAAAATTTCAAATTAAAATAGATATTTTTTTCAATTTCCATAAGACGTGTAGTACTGTTAAAAAAGAATCACCATCTGATAGTGTTCCTCTTTAAAATGAGTCTAATTTTATCTTTAAAATGAGTCTAATTTCATCTTATTCATGACTTTGTTGAAGATGAATATTAGACTTTAGTTACACGTATACTACTAATAACTACCCAGTATGAACAGCATTTTTCGTGAATCTTTTTCATCAGGCCCATTTGCAATTGCATGTTTGGACGATCCCCTGCCACAGACTAATGACCATTCAACCTCGAGCCTGCATGAAGAAGAACCTTCACCAACTTTAAGTGCCAAAGATTACAGCCTTTTTCATTCCAGTGTTAGGTATGGTTTTTAAAAGCTGTTGTTTATAAAGTCTATCCTTCTGTCATATGCAATATTCCAATTTTTTTCAAGTTGCAACAAAATATATTAAGATTAATGGGTTTGTAGGTGCAGGCAGTGGTGCAGATTGCAGTTGATGAAGATTTGCATTTGCAAAGAGCACTGACAACATATTACTGTATTACTGTACGTGAACCATTGTAGTTTTTTTCTCATTACCACATGTTTACATGGAGAAAGGCAATGTTAGTACACTGTATAGAAGTATTTTCTATATAGCCTAACCTATTTTAATTTACAGTGCGTTAAAGAAATCAAAGAGGTAGGATATATGATACCATAATTACCTAAGAACTGGAAAGGTAAGGATATGAATTAAGCACGAATATCTCCGTGTTTTACTTCCTCCATAAGAATTAACTTTTTAAATAATAGCACTTGGAATAATAATTTTAAAAGGGTTCATAGACTTTTAAGCTTTTGTGAAGTCCTTAGAAAAATTACTAAAGTGAAAATGTCTAACCCCATAAAGGGAAAAGCTGATGTACAAATATATATGATGATTTAAGTGATTAGAAAAGGAACTTGAGAAAACTGATGAAAAAAGTACTTGAGATATGTATTATATACACGGCTTCTGATGTGTAGATGCAACCGAAAGAAAATTTATACTGTAAATATCATATAAACTATCTTGTTCTTGGTTCATTGTATGTATAAAAGTCCTGAAAGTTAAGTGACTGACATTAAAATACATATTTGTTCATGAAACTTACCTGTCAGATATATATATAGCTGTATTCTCCGACTCCGACAGAATTCAAAACTCCCGGCACACGCAGTGGGCGGCCAGGTGGTTAGTACCCATTCCCGCCGCTGGGAGGCGGAATATCAGGAATCATTCCCATTTTTCTATTCAGATTTTTCTCTGTCGCGGTAGTGAAAACACCTGTTTCCACTACCTCCGCCTAGGATTTTGAAACTTCATTAGCCGCTTAAGTATCCTACTTATTTTTTTTGAATGATTGACTTGGATTTGTGGCTAGGCATACGCTATCATAAATTAATTAAAATTTTTTCATTGCATATGATGTCTGAATCTAGTTAGCCTAGTTTCAGATTTTGTTGTCTGCAACGGGTAAGGGGAGGCTACCGAAACCTTCGGTAGACACTCGTTTAGTATACATGTTTTCTTTTGTTGAGAGATCAATGTAATTAGTGTAATGTTGACTGATTCCGAAGAGACGTATGATTCGTATGTACGCAAATTAGAGCGTGATAGAATCAGGAGGTCTTCCTCCACAGTACCAGTAGACTTTATTTTGCTAACCCTGTGGTAGGGCTTACGGGCCTAGAGGAAGTTCTGTGAGAAGTAATGCCCTTTCTATTATTGTGGATTACATCAAGTAAGCTTGAAAAAAGTGCTCGCTCTCCAATCAGTGTTGTGAGTGTAGTGATGTTTGATTTTGACCCTAGTGTTGTGGAGGGGGCGTCAGATCGGTCCTATAACGCCTCTAGGTCTAAACCTCTGTCGGACTCCCAGGACCAGGGAGGGGGCAAGTTGAAAACCGAAGGAGGGTTACGGGAACCCCCCCACCGATCTGGCGTCCCTTCGGCAGGATAAGGCTGCCAAAGATCGTGCACGTGCACGAATCATGAAAGATTGCTTCTCGTCCTCCGAGGGCGTCCTCCCCGCAAGGTTGGAGCTCTCGGAAGGACTCGCGCCCTCTAAGAAGCGTTTAGAGAAGAGGAACGCTTCAACGTCCTCTCTCTCGTCAGGAGGGAACGTCAGATCCGCCCATAACGCCTCTAGCCTGGACCTCTGTCGGACTCCCAGGATAGGGAGAGGGCATGTCGAAAGCCGAAGGAGGGTTACGGGGAACCCACATCGATCTGGCGTCCCTTCGGCTTGACTTAATATCGATAAGCGTGACAAAGACGCAAAATGTCGCACAGGCGGCTGTCGTCTTGGTCAAGAGATTAAAAATGTCCTTAAGGCAGGACCCTCACAAGGACGCCTTTCGAGACATTCAACGCTCTATCGAGAGGAAGACTTCGTTTGCACTTCCTCCATCTAGACTGAAAGGGAGAGCTGGGATCTGGTACGAAACAGGAGAAGAAGCAGGATTGAAAGCACCGTCTTCTTCTCAAGGAGATTCGCCAATTTGGTGGACGCTCCAAGGAGGTCTTATTTGTCATCGGCTAAGGTTTCCTCCTCCCCTCATGGCGTTATGTATACGTTATGTGACGTTCGCTTTACTACGAAACGGGATATTGTTCAAGCTCATAAGATTGACGTCCGCAAGCTGATTTGCATAGTCAAATAGCTCGCCAAGACGCATCTTACTCGTCCCTAAGGGACGCTCTGTCAGCGGACAGAGATGACACTGGACAGACTATCCTAGTTTTCGACAGGAGAAGGGCAAAGAATTCCTCATACCCAAGAACACACAGGCGTCCTTTTAAATGCCCTTCTGCAGTGTCGATGACCGTGACAAAGACGCAAGATGTCGCACAGGGGCCGGCCGTCGTTTTTGTCAAGAGTGGCGAACGTCCTGAAGACTCGTCCTGATGACGATCACCGTACTTATGCTTAGGACGCTCGCGTTTCATGAGCGGCTCTCCCCTCGCCAGGAAGCCTCTCAAGTTACTCGTGTTGACGCACGTCATTCACTATGACGCTTCCCTTGATGTTCGTCACTCTTCTATTCCGGACGCTCTTCAAGACGCTCAAAGAATGCAATCAGGACGTTCGGCAAGCACCTCGCGACGATGCCTTTCGGAACGCTCGGCGTTCCTTTTTTTGAGCGCGTGTCTGGATATGTTCATTTGCATTACTAAGAAACGCAAATGTTGCACAGGCGGCCACCGTCTTTGTTAGAAGGTAACGAAAATCTTTAAGGCCGTCTTGGAGACGATGGCCTTACGTCTTCCTATAGTGCTCTCACACTTTCAGGAGCAGTGTGCGGCTCTCCAGGACGCTTTTCGGGTGGCCTTTCAGAAGACGCTCGACGTCATAAACATTGATAAGCTTTTTTGGAAGACGCTCGATGTCTTACACATCTGGACGCTCGCCAGGACGCTAGCGAGGACGCTCGCCAGGACGCTAGCGAGGACGCTTTTGAAGACGCTCGCATCCTACACGTCATGACGCTCGGTAGAGCACTTGCCAGGACGTTCTTCAGAACGATAGGCGTCCTACGCATCAAGACGTTCGGCAGGATTCCTGCAAGAACGCTCTTCAAGAGAGCGTCGTCGAAGTAGAGGAAGGAGTTTGGTCTCGTCAAGATGTCTACTTCTCTTTCTACGAAGGGAGCGTTCAAGAGAATCCATCACTTGAATTCCTGGAAAACTGTAAGCAGATTTCGGTGTCATAAAACGCCTCGTCTGCTTTCGGGATTGCGCTGCCGAAGGGGAACATTAAGGTCATTCCTGTCGTAAGCCCAGTCTAATCAGGAATCCTGCCCCTTCCTCGATTTCTGCGGGAATCGGGAAGGCTATATGCTCGAATTCCTGGATTACTTTCCGTCATGCAATTGGGTTAGTTCTCATTGACAAAGTTCTTAATAACATTTTATCGCATAAGCGGATAAGTAACAAAATTTCGAAAGAGCTCTCATTCATTAGTCAGAGGCTCATCCAGGAAAAAGACTTATAGACTACGTCCATGAAGTCTTATGTCAAATATCATAAGAAGCTTGAACTTTCCTTTTCGATCTTCGGTTCTCACTTGAGGATTTCCATTTGAATAATATTATTCCTTTTCTTGGCAAAGAGAATGAAGACAGTCGATTTCCATTCTCTCTCTCTTCTCGTCGAGGAAAGAATGTAGTAGAGAATTAGATGTTCAAGTGACTGCAATACTTAGGTATTTTATCTTCGCGTCATATTACTAATGTAAAGTTCAAGTCATATACGCATATCGTGGTTACCTCTACAGATGGCAACCGAAAGGACTGTTATTTTAAGTGTATTTTAATCGGTCCTTCCTGCAAACTTCCAGGAGTTTCCGGTGTAAGGACAATGCTTGAAGGTATTGTTACAACAACACCAACTCAGCTTCTGCATGTAGCGAAATATGTTTCGCTTAAATATGCCCTGCTTGAGAATTTTCTTATGATCGATAATAGTAACGAACCTATTCCTTCGTAGAAGAGAGTAGCTGGTAACTCAGGCAGAATAGTGCGAAACGAGAGGTTGCTGTCATTGTGGATGACGCAAGTATATTTAATCGGTACTCCCGGCAACTTTCCAGGAGTTTCCGATTTAACATTTGGTTAATTGAGCGTAATGATTACGACAACACAAAATCAGCTTCTGTATTAGCGAATTCTGTTTCGCTTAGATATGCCAACTTGAGAGTTTCTGTTCAAATAATGGAAAATCTATTCCTTAGATGAATAGAATAGCTGGCAACTCGGCATAAGACTGCGAGAAGGTGAACATAAGCTGCTGCCTGTAACTGTCACAGTGTCTCACACTGTCACCAACTCAGTGTTAGGTAGCTCGTTGTACTGCTCAGTCGGTTACGTCTCTCTCTCCCGCGGGATTGATTTACGAACCGTATCTCTGCCCTACAATCATGACTTTTGCCTCGGGTTGAGGGGATTTCTGGTAATCATGAATAAACGACTTCCTTTTGCTAAGAAATTTTCAACAGAGATATCTCTTAGACATGTTCGGCGCTGCTTACCGCACTGTAACAGAATTCTGTAACGAGTCTACCGCAGCATAGCACTATAATAATGCTCTCCTTGCTTATGCAAAGCGCAGCCTTATTAGGGAAGGAAGCATGCTTAGTGAGGGAATGGATGAGTCTGCTGGGGACCATTTCCTCGCTGGAGAAGCTTGTTTCCCTGAATAGACTGCAATTCAGACCTCTACAGTTTTTTCCTACAGGAGAACTGAAATAACATCAAAGATCTAGAGATAATTCTAAACGTCTCTCAATGGGTTAAGGATCACCTCAGGTGATAATGAGAGGGAGCCAGGCATCCGGACAGAGGTCCTGGCACATAATCTAAAAGAATTGGAAGCAATTTGGTTGGCTCTCCAGTTCCTCGAAGAGTGAGGTTTTGGTCGAGTGGTCCAAATCATCTCAGATAATTCCGCAGCTCTCTCATATCCCAAGAAAAGAGAGATGGTTATCGGCATAGGCACGGAACGTAACGATCCGTAAGAGGTTCGTTACACGATTGCACGTCCGTGCGGATCTTCTCGATCGACGGCAGCAACTACTGACGTTTGACTTTTGAGTAATCCTCGCTTAGAAGTATGTCGAGAGTTGTGGAGACTTGGGACGTCCTTTCGTAGATTTTTGCAATATTGAAGACGAAGAAGCTTCCTCTACGTTGCGCCCTTATTCTCGATCCGAGAGCGGTAGCAATAGACGCCATCCTATAGTATGGAATGGGGATAGTTGGTTAGCCCTTTTCCCCTATTCAAAAGCTTAGGAAATGTAATAAGATAATCGCTGGCGTCAGAGGGAGTGAGAAAGACGTGATCGCCCCATGTTGGCCTTCGAGAGGCTGGATTCACAGAGGTCACGTCCTTCAGAGAGCACTTTCCAAGGACCCTTCCCGAGAGAATCGGTCTACTCTAACAGCCTCACTTCGAGAGGTACCTAAAATCTCTCCGCTCTGAGTCTGAATGCGTTCAGACTGTCAAGAAGCGAGAGGATCTTCAAGATTAATTGCAAGTCTCATTGCCAAAGCAAAGCAGTGCTGCATATTTTGCAGTGTACCAATCGGAGTGGGCCGTTTCTGACATAGGGCAGGAAGAATGAACTGTTTCCTCTACCTCTGACCTCTGTGAATGACTTTACCGCCTTCCCATTCCGTCTGAAGTATGGGATAAGCTAACAGTCCCAACGATTGTAGAATACGGAAATATGTTGTTGACGGCCTCTAGGCTCAGAGATTCGGATCTGTCAAACAACAAAGCCCTTCACGATCTTTGAGGTCTGCGGAAATCTTGATGGAACTTAGACGTAGTCTGAAGTTCTTGATGTCAAAGCATTTCGAACCTCTCCTTTCTGTAAACTTAATACACGTGACCAGAAAGGCTAATTTTCTAACCACTCTAGCTACGGCAATGAGGGTTAGTGAGGTTTTAGCCATCATCGGAGGTTTTGGCTTTAGAGGACATAATTCGGTGTCCTCTAAGCCTTCCGTTCTTGCTAAGAACGAAAACCCGTCTAACCCTTGGCCCAGAGGCCTGGAGATCAAGGGGATGGCACAAATTATTGGGCAAGAGCCACAGAGAGTCCTGTGCCCTGTCGGGGCTCTCAAGTTTTATCTTGATAAAACTAAAGAAAGTCAAGGTCATTCGGACAATCTGCTGTTCCCGTAAAAAGACCAGACTTGCCCATGTCGAAGAACGCCCTGGCGTTATTTTTAAGGAGTCTTTCTAAGAGGCTCATTCGTCATGTTTGAACAAAGATTTGAAACCTTTTAAGTAAGTGCTCACGAGGTGAGGGCGCGGCCTCGGAAGCATTTCAACAGAGCATGACACTCAGTAATATCCTGAGTGCCACGTTTGAGCGAAGCAACTCTGTGTTCGCTTCACATCCCGACGGGATGTGAAGACGACATATGAGATCTGCGAGTCGCTAGGACCATACATATCCGTAGAAATATTATTGGAGGCAGGAAGCAGCACGAATCCTATCCTATAGAAAAAGGGATAGGTGTGCTTTTAACTTTGAAGGGTTGGTCGCTTGAGGCGCTTTCCCTTTCGTTAGCCTAGAAGTTATGGGACTAACTTCGATAGGTTAGGTCAGGTGGTGGTTTTAGCTTCGTTGCCCTCACAGTATGGTCAATATGGTCTAGTCGCATTGTGGTCACGCCCCCGTTGACAGATCATCTAGAGCGCACCAACTACACAGGTCACTACCTTGTTGGCAACTCTAGTAAAGCAAAGCAGACTTCGGTGACAGTAATCAAGAAGTCAGCTATGCTAACAGGTAAGGAATCAAGATGTCAATCATCTGCACTTGAGGTGTTTCCTAAATCCTTCTATTCTGTCCCTTCCCACCTCCAATGGTGGGATTCAGCTATATATATATCTGACAGGTAAGTTTCATGAACAAAATGTTATTGTTATGATACAATAAAGTTTGTTCATACTTACCTGGCAGATATATATAATTAAAGTACCCACCCACCTCCCCTCAGGGGACATTGGTATGAAAATCTGAATAGAAAATGGGATGATTCCTGATATCCCGCCTCCCAGCGGCGGGAATGGGTACTAACCACCTGGCCGCCCACTGCGTGTGCCGGAGTTTTTAAATTCTGTCGGACGTCGGAGAATACAGCTATATATTATCTGCCAGGTAAGTATGAACAAACTTTATTGTATCATAACAATAACATATTTCTTGATTACTGGTACATACCTCAATGAACCATAAGTTGGAAAACAGTTCTTTGATTCAAAGGCCCATAGGAAGTAATGTCTACATCTTGCATCCATGAAACAGAGTGCCTGATAAATGTAGGATCTGTCTTAGGATGGTCTGTAGTAATTTGGGTTAGAAGTTTTCTAATGGCTTTGCAGAGGCACTTAAGCCTAAAAAAAAAAAAACCCAAACATTCAATACAGATGTCTGTGGAAACTAACTATTGTCACATAAGCTCATGTAACAAACTGTAAACTGTCACCTCAGTATGTACTATCCATCTTCAACCAAGAGCATGTTTGTAATAACCAAGGTTTTGTTCATGAAACTTACCTGTCAGATATATATATAGCTGTATTTTCTGAAGTCCGACAGAAATTCAAAAACTTCCGGCACACACAGTGGTCGGCCAGGTGGTTAGTACCCATTCCCGCCGCTGGGAGGCGGGTATCAGGAACCAGTCCCATTTTCTATTCATAATTTTTCTGTCGCCGGTGCTGGAAACACCTGTTTTCAGTACCTCCGTCTTAGGATTTTGGAAACTTCATGGCCGCTAAATATCCTAATTGTCTTTTGATTTATTGACTTGGATTTGTGGCTAGGCATACGCTATCTTAAATTGTTTTGAATATGATTCATTTTTGTATATCTGAATCTAGTTAGGCTAGTTTCAGAGGGTGTTGTCTGCTAAGATAGGGTGTGGCTACCGAAAGCTTCGGTAGTTCCGCACTCGATATGCACGAGGGCTATGTGTCTTGCTTCTTTGTTGAGATTTGTCATGTAAGGATGTGAGACTTTGTCTAATTCCATAAGGAAGACGTATGATTCATATGTACGCAATTAATCAGTAAACAAATAGTCAGGGTAGGCTAACCTACCTGTAGACTATTTTGCCTAACCCTGTAGTATGGCCTACGGGCTATAAATATGTCTCGTGAGGTATGCCCTTTACGTTATAGATTCCATCTGTATCTTGGAATCTAAGGTGCTCGCTCTCCTATCATTGTGGTGAAAAGTGCTACTTCTGTAGTTTGTTACTCCTAACCCTGTAATGTTGCCTTCGGGCCCTAAACAGTTTTCTGTAGAGGGTATTGACCTTTCTCTGATACTCTATCGATTCGTAACTTAGAATCGAAAGTGCTGGCTTTGGAGAGCAAAAGTGAAGTGGCTAAGTGCAGTGACAGTGCCCCTTGTGTAGTGGAGGGTGCGTCAGATCGGCCTTATTTCGCCTCGAGGCCGGGACCTCTGCTTGACTCCCAGGACAGGGAGAGAGCATGTCGAAAGCCGAAGGAGGGTTACGAGGAACTCCCACCGATCTGACGTGCCTTCGGCAGACCTGAAGTTACTCCCAGGCTGCCAAAGTGCGTGCACGAATCCTGAAGGATTGCTTCTCGTCCTCCGAAGCGTCCTCCCTGCGCAGGGTTTGGAGCTTTCGGAAGGACTCGCGCCCTCTAAATAGAAGCTTTATAGAAGAGGTCGTTTCACGTCCTCTCTCTCTCTCTCGTCATGCGTTGCAGTGAGAAGTAAGAAGGCGAACGTCGCCTGAACTCGTGTACGTCTTTCCACCGAGAAAGGGAAAGCAAGTCATATTAGCAGGACGCTTTTGAGCGCGGACGTCCTAGCTTTGTTGCTGTGAGAATAAGAAGGCGTTCCCTCGCCCCGCGTATTCTCACACGATCAACCCTTCACCTGAGACTGCTTCGTGCAGTCGGTTTTCTCTCCGAGATGTCTAATGCTCTTCCCTGAAGGCAGTTTCGCTTGCATTGACGCCTGTCAGGAGCGTGACGCTTTTCTGCACGCTTTTTTTTTGACGCTCGGCTTGGACGGGACGTTCGGATGGACGCCAGGCGCGCGCGCGGGTGCACGCCAAGCGCGCACCAGTAGACGCCGATGGCCGAGCGCACGCCAGTGGATACCGAGCGCGAGCGGCGCGCCGAGAGGTGCTCGCTGCTCCGCCAGTGCGCGAGCGGCGCGCCGAGAGTGCTCGCTGCTCGCCAGTGGACGCCGAGCGGGCCGCGCCGAGAGTGCTCGCTGCTCGCCAATGGACGCCGAGCGTGCTCGCTGCTAGTCAGTGGACTTTTTGCCCGAGCGCGCACTGCCAAGGATTGTGTCGCCTGGCTGAACGTTTCTGTTGAAGTCTTCAAGCTGATTTGGGCCTAAAGATTTTTTACCTAACTTCGGTGATCCCTTCTCCATCGCCTGCGAAGAATGTGAAGTAAGCAGTGCTTCGGAGGAAGCTTAAAGTTAAAAGGCAACTTCGTTTTCGAAACCCAGCAAGACCACGGGTTTCGTGAATTATAGAGGTCTTTGTCAGTAATATTGCTTTTCGTAAAGTCCAGGATTGGATGGAGTTATGGAAAGCTCAAGGAAAGATCTCTTTTGCTCTACCGCAGTCAAGACTTTGCGGTAAAGGCAGCTATGGGTTATGTAAAAGCTCGACGTCCTGCACGTCAGGACTCTCGGCAACGTTCAGTAGGATTCTTGCAAAGGCATCATCAAAAGGAGGAAAGCGCAAGACAGGACTTCCTTTGCCATACTGCCAATAAATTTTGATACGGGAGAGGAAGCTGGTTGGAGAGTTTCTTCCTCTTCCCAGGATAATTTTGCAAGCTTTTTAGCCCATCTGAAAGGGCTTTTCAGATGATAGATTTTGTTAGTTCCTAGTCGGGACTTACGCTGCCGAATTGAACATCGTCGTTCTACCTGTCGTTAAGCCGTCTCTTAACAGGATTCTTGCCCCTTCCTCGTTTGAGACGGGAATCGGAAATAAAATGCTCGACTTCCTGGATTACGTTTTGTCAATTCAGTGAATTTCCCCCATTGACAATATACTATCGTTTTGTCAAGTAAGTGGGGTATCCCCTCATTGACAAATTATCTCTTTGTCCCGTAAATGGGTTAGTTCTCATTGACAAACTTCTCATTAACTTTATATTGCGTAAGCGGATAAGCTCTTATTGACACATTCGCAGACTCGTACAAGAAATAGACTTGTAGACTACGTCAATGAACGCTTATGTCCAATAACATAAGAAGCTTGAGCTGTCCGCTTCAATTCTCTTGAGTTTTGTTTATGAAACTTGCCTGTCAGATATGTATGTAGCTGTATTTCCGAATTCAGCTATAGTATATATGTCTGCCAGGTAAGTATGAAAAAAACTTTATTGCAATATAATATCATATTTTGCTTGCGTTATTTTACTACTGGTTGGCTCAAGTCATATACGCTTGCTGTAGTTACCTCTTCGGATGGCAACCGAGAGGTCTATTGTCTATTAATTTAAGGATATTTTTAATCGTTACTCCCTGCAGCTTCCAGGAGTTTCCGATTTATCTTTTACCGTTGTATGGTAGTGTTATGACGACACAAACGCATCTATATATTTAGCGTTTTCTGTTTCGCTTAAATATACCAGCTTGAGAGTCTCTTTATGCTAAAAATTACGGACCTATTTCTTCGTAGAATAGGGTAGCTGGCAACCCAGGCATAAAGTTAAGAGACGACGATCGTAAGCTGCTGCTGTCACTGTCCTCTCCGCCAGTCCAAACGAGGCAGTACCAGCTCGTTCGCTGTCATGCGCTGTAGGTTACGTCTCTCTCTCCTGCGGGATTGACTGACTAACCGTATCTCTGTGCTGGCAGTTACGTCTCTCTCTCTCCTGCGGGATTGACTGACTAACTGTATCTCTGCCCTACAATCACGGACTTTAGCCTAAGATTGAGGGGATTTCTTACATGAATGAATAAACATTGCATTCGTTTTGCCTTACTATGTTCTCAGAGATATCGCTTACTCCTTTCGGTGCTCGTTACCGCACGGTATAGGACTACGAGTCTACCGCAACATTTCACTATTATATGCTCTCCCTGCTTAGGCAAAGCGCAGCCTTTTTAGGGAAGTAAACATACTGTGTGAGGGAATGGATGAGCTTGCTGGGACCATTTCCTTCCTAAAGAAGTTTGTTTCCCTGAATAGACTGCAATTCAGACCTCTACAGTTTTTTCCTACCGGGAAAACTGAAATTTTATTAAAGATCTAGGAATGATTCTGAACATCTCTCGGTGCGTTAAGTATCACTTGAGGTGATAGAAAGAAGGTGCCGGACATCTGGAGAGGGTTTCAGATGTCCTGGATCATAATCTGAAAGAAGTGGAAGCAATTCTGTCGTCCCTCCAGTCTGGAAACGAGTTTTTGGAACCAGTGGTCCATATCAACTCTGATCTTCCACAGCTCTCTCATATCTTAGGAAGTATCTTCTCTCGGTCCCTGTTCGGGTTTTACGAGAAAGAGCCTATTATAACAACAGACGTAGAATGTAACGATCCTCTAGAGGTTCGTTACAGGATTGCAAAAGTGCGTACGAATCGTCTCGATCGACGGCAGCAACTACTGACTTCCGAGTGGAATCTTTCTTTAGAAGTATGTTGAGAGTTTATGGAGACTTTTAGGACGTCCTTTTCATACATCTCTTCGCTATGATATTGAACAGGGATGGATGTTTAGGTCTTTTTTTCCCCTTTTTCAAACGCTTAGGAAAAATGTAATAAGATGATTTATACCATCACAGGGAGCAACAATGACGCTAATCGCCCCATGTTGGCCTTCAAGATCCTAGATTCACAGAGGTCACGTCCTTCCAAGGACCTTTTCCGAGAGAGTCGTCTACTTAACACGAAAGGTACCTATAACCTCTCCGCTCTGAGTCTGACTACGTTCAGACTATCGAGATGTTGACAGCATAAGATTGCCGTCTTCCCTTTCCATTTGAAGAATGGGATAAGCTGGCAGTCACAACTATTAAGAATACGCAAATATGTTGTTGACGGCCTTTGGGCTCAGAGATTTGCTTCTGTCAAACAACAAAGCCCTTCACGATCTTTGAGTTCTGTGGAATCTCGAAACTCGCTCACCATCTACTTTTTTGTCTCACCTGTTTTCTCGGAGTCAGACACTCGTGCGAGATCAGGAGACACATAGTAGCCCTGAGTTTCTTGTTGACGAAGTCGGTTGCGTTTACACACCCCCGATGATCGTTTAACATGAGACCAGGTTGGACTGTCAGGCATTCGTCCTTCGGGACTGAATCGCCTTTTTGCTCCTCGCTCCTTTCTCCTGGCACCAGAAGCTAGAGTCATGAGTGGCTCAGGAGTTGATTCACTAAACACTTAAGTTGGGTTGCGTTCATACCACAAGGTTTGCTTAGCTTGAATCGCCCAGGCAGTCCAGACACTCATCCTTCAGCGAAGTATAGTGCCTTATGGTCTTCAGGGTACAGCCTTGCTGTCCTTGATGCGTCTGACTGGTCAACTGGTCGGTCACCTGACTTTAGTACAGACTGACTGACTGTGCATGTCCCAGATCGAAGCTTTCAATATGGAACTTAGACATAGTCTGAAGTTCTTGATGTCAAAGCATTCGAACATCTCCTACCTGTTAACTTCTTGCACGTGATCCAGGAAGGCCCTTTTCAACAACCCCCTAAGATACGACAAAGAGGGTTAGTGAGGTTTTCAGCCATCGTCAGAAAGTTTTGGCATTAGAGAACACAAGGGGTGCGTTCTCTAAGCCTTCCGTTGTGGCCTAAGAATGGAAACCCGTCTTGTTCTTGGGCCAGGAGCTTGGAATCAAGGATGGCACAAGTTATTGGGCAGGAGCCAGAGAGAGTCCTGTGCCCTGTCAGGTTCTCTCAAGTTTTATCTACATAAAACTCAAGAAAGTCGAAGTCGTACGGACAATCTGCAGTGTTCCGAAAAGACCAGACTTGCCCATATCGAAGAACACCCTGGCTTTATTGTTAAGGAGTTCTTTCAAAAAAGCTCCTTCATTGTGTTGGCACAAAGATTTGAAATCTTTTGATTTGAATGCTCACGAGGTGAGGGCGCGGCCTCGGAAGCATTTCAACAGAGCATGGCACTCAGCAACATCCTGAGTACCATGTTTTTAGCGAAGCAACTCTGTGTTCAATTCACACTCCCTGCGAGATGTGAAGATGACATATGAGATCGCTGCTCGCTAGGGCCATACGTGTCTGCAGACACAATCTTTGGGGGCAAGTAGTACCACTCATCCTATCCTGTAGAAAATGGTTAGGAAGAGCTCATAATTTAGTAGTTGAGGGTGCGACAACGGTGACTTCTTAACTCTTAAGCCTTAGTTAACACACCTTAACTTGGCTAGGTTGGTCAGGTGGTGATATATATTTTTTATATATATATTTATTTTACTTCTTAGCCCTCATGGTATGGTCAATATTGGTCTAGTCCACTCGTGGGTCTCGCCCCTGGTTTTTTGACAGATCATCTGGAGTGGCCCAGCTATATAGGTCTCTACCCTCGCTGGCTAACTCTAGTAGCACAAGCACTTACGTGCAATAACCACGAAGCCAGCAATGCTAACAGGTGGAACCAAGATGTAAATCATCTGCATGCATTTGTTTCCCAAAATCCTTCTATTCTGTCCCTTCCCACCTCCAACGGTGGGATTCAAGCTATATATATATCTGACAGGTAAGTTTCATGAACCAAAAATGATATTGTTATGATACAATAAAGTTTGTTCATACTTACCTGGCAGATATATATAATTAAGTACCCACCCACCTCCCCTCAGGGGACAGTGGAAATAAAAATTATGAATAGAAAATGGGACTGGTTCCTGATACCCGCCTCCCAGCGGCGGGAATGGGTACTAACCACCTGGCCGACCACTGTGTGTGCCGGAAGTTTTTGAATTTCTGTCGGACTTCAGAAAATACAGCTATATATATCTGCCAGGTAAGTATGAACAAACTTTATTGTATCATAACAATATCATTTTTTCAGGTTACGACAGTTTGAAAGTGCACACACACTGCAAACCCACCTCGAAACTCATCTAGACAAGTACAAAGCCCAGTATGGTGTTCTTTTATTTCTCTATTCAGTTATTTTGACCAAGGTAAGTGCCGCAGCATTTTTTATCAGATCTTGTGCGTATAGTGGACCACCTGTATTCGTGTTCTCCAGATTCGCGGACTCACACATTCGCGGATTTCTCTCTGGAACGTTTTCCCGCATTATTCGTGGAAATTTTGCATATTCGCGGTATTTTTCAATGGGAAATATCCACAAATGCCTGTTTTCTTTTATCAATTTAATCATAAAATGCACTTTTTGTGATAAAACTATTAAAAAAACCAAGTACTATAAAAATTTTGAGTGGGTTTTTCTTGAGTTCTAACTAACAAAATAGGCTGTTTTCAGCATTTTTTTTATAGGGGTTCCAACTATTTGCGGGTTCTAACTGTTAAGGGGGGGGGGGGGGGGGGGTTCTGATACACATCCCCCGCAAATACAGGGGGACCACTGTATATGGATTATTTGAAATACAGTATTATACTACAAGTAATGAGTGTTGTGCTACATTTTTTAATGCTATGGTATGGGGACCCTTATACCCTATGCAAGTGTAAATTTTTGTTTATACTGTATGTACATTTTCTTGCTAAATAGTACTTGTGGATCTTCTTTTTTATAGGGAGTGAAAACTGTCAATGAGGAACTTGGTGATGTTGGTGAAAGTCTAATTGATGTGAGCCAAGGTCACGGTGGTCAGGGTCTCATAAATCTTTTAATCACAGGTCATGCATCTTCCTATGTCTGGGATGATGTGAAAGATGTAGGGGGCCTGAGTAAGTTGCTGTTTGTATTTGCTGTAGTCATTCTAGAGTATGTAAATGTAAGTTTTGTACAAGTAACTTACCCAGCAGATATATACTTAGCTATAGACTCGGTCGTCCTGACAGAATTTCAAAACTCGCGGCACACGCGACAGGTTTGGAGGTCAGGTGATCCACCATTCCGCCGCTGGGTGGCGGGGTCTGGAACTATTCCCGTTTTCTAAGCCATAATTTCTCTGTCGGTTGAACGGACAACACCTATTGTTCGTTCCTCCATCTTGGATTTCAACTCGTTTGCCGAGAATTTGGATTGGTTTTTTTGGTGACGTATTCTGTTTTTTTCTCTGGCTTGGCATACGCTTATTGTGGACTGTTTTTCGACTTTGGTTTTGACTACTCTTTCACGATGTCTGACGCTAAGGCTTCACCTATGTTTAGAGTTTGCAGTAGGGAAGACTGTAAGGTTAGGCTGCCTAAATCGGCATTGGATCCTCATAGTATTTGCGCTAAATGCAGGGAGAATGAATGTTCTTTTATTAACACCTGTGTGGAATGCGAGAACCTTACGGAGCTTGAATGGAAGGAATTATCATCATATGTTAGGAAGCTTGAGAGAGATAGAGTGAGAAAGGCTTCAGCTAGGTCATCTAGTAGATCTTGCTCCTTAGAACAAGAAATTAACTCTCCTTCTAACAATTTTCCCTTAGCCTCAGCTGCTTCTCCCTGTTCTGAATCCAAAGATTCTTCGTCAGAGAGGGAAAATGTAAAAGCTTCAATTAAGAAACTTCAAGCTCAGCTACGAGCTCTAAACCAAGGTAAGAGTTGGTGATTAGTGACTTGTGCAGTGTCCCCAGTGCAGTGGATGGGGCGTTCTGACCGGTTCCTCATTGCTCCTAGGCCTAGACCTCCTTCCAACTCCCAGGACCAGGGAGGAGGAATGTCGAAAGCCGCAGGGAGGATGCAGACATCCCCAACGGTCAGGCGTCCCTTCGGAGATCCGTTTGTGTAAGTCCCAGGCTGCCTTGTCTATTGCCGTAGAAAAAGGCGTCCTAAAGGAGTGTTTTTTCGGCCTCAGACTCTTCCTCTCCTAAACGAGGATGGAGTTCGGCCTCCCTTTTCGCGCCCGTTTGAGAGAGCCTGGAAGGCGCCTAAAGGAGACGCGGCTGACTCCAGCCCAGAGCGTTTTCCCGAGGATTGGCCTTCGGGACCTAAGAAGACGAGACAAGAGGAGCCTGCTCTTCAGGATCCGACCAAGAAGTTTGTTTTTGGTTAATCTGCAAGAGCAGTTAGCTTCGCTCGTAGGCTCTTTTGCTAAGGACTCTTACAAGGAGGAAGGATGTCCCTCGGCTCCCATGTTTTAAGAGTTCCGCTAAGCGTCCTGCTTCGTATAGGAGAGAACTCTCACGATCTCCAGGGCGTTTATCGCCTTCGTCGAGAGACTCGTCTGATAGAGTTGTTCTCCTGAGAGAAGAGCCCTTTCGCCCTATAGGCTGTCTTCCCCGAAGCGTCCTCTTAGACGCAGCGAATCGAGCAGAAGTCTCGATCGGTTTAGGTGCAAGGAACCGGAAAAAAACCGCTATTTAAGGTATCAGGATCCCTTGGGTCTTCAGGACCAGGAGCCAGACAGGCGCAAAGAGGCAGCAAGACGCAAGAAAGGGCGTCAAGAGCCTCTTAGAACACAGGATTCAGGACGTCAGGATTCTGCTAGAAGGCAGGAATCAGGACGCTATGAGCCAGGACGCCATGAGTCAGGGCGCCAGGAGTCAGGGCGCCAGGAGTCAGGGCGTCAGGAGTCAGGGCGCCAGGAGTTGGGACGCCAGAAAACAGGACGCCAGGAGTACGTTAGGCGTCAAGTGTTAGGGCGCCAAGAGCCTGTTAAGCGTCAGGAATCCGGACGCGGGGATCTTTTCAAGCGCCCTGAATCAGGACGCCAGGAGCCTAGCAAGCGCCACGAACCCGACGAACCTAGACAACAAGAGTCTAGTAGGCACAGAGTGTTTCCGACAGACAGGAGCCTCACTCTTCGTATAGGAGTGCTAATGTTTCCGCGCTCCCCTTCTCGGGAAAGGAGTTCTTCTCCCGGGAAGAGCCAGATCACTCCAAAACGATCTCCTCTGTAGATCAGTGGACCAGGTATCGGAAGACGAAGAGCCTGTTTAGATGTAGCAGTTTCGGACTACAAGAGACTTTCTCTTTTGCTGCTAAAGGAGTTCGGAGACTCCCTTCATCCTGCGGACCCTCCTTCACCAGGATCGTTGATGTCCAGCACTAAAGCTCTCAAATCGTCTTTTCCTTCGTTAAGATGCGCCCCGCTCTTCTTTGTATGAAAAAGGCATTAAAAACTTTTTCAGAGTGGTTGACTTCCAGAAGGGAAGCGGGCAAGACAGTTTTTTTCCTGCCCTCCTTCCAAGTTAACAGGCAAACCAGAAGGTGGTACGAGACCAAAGAGCCGATGGGGTTAGGTCTGCCTTCTTCCGCGGATGCGGATTTTGCTTCCTTAGTGGACTCTGCTAGGAGGAAGTCGTTGCTGTCTGCTAAGGCGACTTGGGGCATGTGTGAGCTGGACCACCTTCTAAAGGGCCTCTTTAAAAACCCTAGAAGTCTTCAACTTTATGGACTGGGCTTTAGGGAGCATTAGCGAAGAGAGCTCAGGACACTGACTTTGTTTCCATGGAGGAACTTTCGAGCGTCCTGGCTTGCCTGGACAGAGCGGTCATGGACGGTTCTGTGGAAGTTGCCTCTCTTTTGGAACGGAGTATTAAAGAAGAGATCTGTCTTTAGCTCTTTCTTAGCAAGAGCAGTATCACCCTGCAAAGGACATCTCTTCTTTTTGCTCCTTTATCCACCGCCACACACAAGAGAACGGTTAGAGAGGTTTCGAAATCTCTTACGGAGAAGGCAACTCAAGATCTCCTCACGCACTCAGCCAAGAAGTTTTAGGCCGGCAGTGCCTATGAGAGAAGAAAAAGAGAGACCCTCTTTTGTTCAGCCCTTTCGAGGGGCCTCCTCTTCTAGAGCCCCTCTTAGAGGTAGAAGACCAGAGAGAAAGATAGACCATCTAGAAGGTCCTTCGGGAAGTCTAGGTGAACAGGAAGTCCTCCAGACGAAAGTAGGCGCCAGGCTACTCCACTTTGCCAAAGTCTGGGCGCAGAAGGGAGCGGACTCCTGGTCCCTCTCTATCCTGAAAAAAGGATACTTGATCCCCTTCAAGGGAAAAATCCTCCCTTGACGACAACTCCAAGGGAGTTGACCGCAAGATACTCGGATCCGGTCCGAAAGCTTGGCTATGTTGCAAGACAGTGGAACAGATGATTTCCTAAGGAAGCGGTAGAACTGGTTCAAGATCTCCAGTCTCCAGGATTCTACAATCGGCTATTCTGGTACCGAAAGCATCGGGGGGATGGATGACCAGTTCTAGACGTCAGTGCCCTGAATTTCTTTGTCTTGAAGAAGAAAATTTCAATGGAGACGTCTTCCTCTGTTCGATCTGCTCTTCGTCCAGGGGACTGGATGGTGTCCCTGGACCTTCAGGATGCGTATTTCCATGTGCCAATTCATCCGGCAGCAAGGAAGTATCTGAGGTTCATGTTCCAAGGGAAAGTGTTCCAGTCCGAGCGAGTGCTTCGGACTTTCGACTGCCCCTCAAGTCTTTACGGACATCATGAAGAATGTAGCTTATTGGCTACATCTGGAAGGGATCAGGATCTCGTTATATCTGGACGATTGGCTAATAAGAGCCCAATCGGAGAAAAAATGTCTGGAGGACCTATTAGTTCTCTAAAGTTTGACAAAGTCCTTAGGACTTTTAGTAAATCACGAGAAATCCATGCTGACTCCCCAGCAAAGTATTGTCTATCTGGGGATTCAGATGGATTCTCAGGATTTTCTAGCGTATCCTTCGCAGGAAAGGAGAGAACGCTGCTTAGAAAAGGTGTCAGTCTTCTTAAGGAAAGAACATTGTTCCGCGAGGGAATGGATGAGCTTGCTGGGGACCCTCTCCTCGATGGAACAGTTCGTTTCCTTAGGAAGACTTCACCTACGACCCCTTCAATTTTATCTGAAGGAGAAGTGGGATTGGAAGTCCAACAATCTGGGAGATACTTTTCCAATCTCGAAACGGATCAAGGAGAATATCCGTTGGTGGTTAGATCCACAGAAACTAAGCAAAGGAATCTCCCTTCGCTACAGAACCTCGCCTAGCGTTGTTTGCAGACGCCTCAGATTCAGGGTGGGGAGCGACCCTAGGTTCGCAAGAGGTGTCAGGCATTTGGGAAGGAGAACAAGTGTCCTGGCACATAAACAAGAAAGAGCTAACAGCCATTCATCTAGCTTTGGTTCATTTCGAGGAACAGGTCTCAGGTTCTGGGGATTCAGATTCACTCGGACACACAACAGCCCTCGCTTATATAAAGAAAAACAAACAAGGGGGGACGCATTCCTTTTCCCTGTACGAATCAGCAAAGGATCTGCTGATTTGAGGGCACAGGAAAGGAAGATCTCTCTCCTCACAAGGTTTGTGCAGGGAGAGAAAAATGAATCCGGTGCAGATCTGTTAAGCAGAAAAGAACAAGTCCTACCCACGGAATGGACTCTCAATCCTCAGATTTGCCAACAACTTTGGCATCTGTGGGGAAGGCCCAATATAGACCTGTTCGCGACCAACAAGAATCACAGATTAGAAACCTATTGCTCCCCGATCTCGGATCCTCAAGCAGTAGCAGTAGACAGCTTTCTGCTAGATTGGACGGGCTTGGACGCATACGCCTTCCCTCCTTTCAAGATAGTAGGAGAAGTATTGAGGAAGTTCGCTTGCTCGGAAGGAACAAGAATGACCCTCATCGCTCCCTTCTGGCCGGCTCTCGATTGGTTCACAGAGGTGCTGGAGTGGTTAGTGGATTTTCCAAGATCGCTTCCACTAAGGAACGATCTTCTCAAACAACCCCACTTCGACAGGTTTCACAAAAACCTCCCCGCTCTAAGTCTGACCGCCTTCAGACTGTCGAAGGACTTGTCAGAGCAAGGGGCTTTTCACGAGAAGTGGCGAAGGCTATTGCAAGAGCCAGAAGAGTCTCCACTTCTAAAGTATATCAGTCGAAGTGGGAGTTGTTTAGAAGATGGTGTAAGGAAAAGAAGATATCCTCCTCCAGTACCTCTGTAACTGAAATCGCAGATTTTCTCCTATATTTGAGGAAAGACTGTAACCTGGCAGTTTCAACAGTGAAGGGTTACAGAGTATGCTGGGCCTCAGTTTTCGACATAGAGGAATAGATCTGACAAACAATAAAGATCTTCATGACCTTATAAGGTCTTTTGAGACCACGAAAGAACATGTAATCAAGAAGCCTAGCTGGAACTTGGATGTGGTCCTCAAGTTCCTAATGTCGGAAAAATTTGTACCGTCTCACGCAGCTTCGTTTAGAGACTTAACAAGAAAGTCTTTATTCCTTTTTGCGTTAGCAACAGCCAAGAGAGTTAGCGAGTTGCAAGCTTTGGAAGGTAAAGTGGGGTTTAAGAAGGATTCAGCGATTTGCTCCTTTAAACCAATTTTTCTAGCGAAAAATGAAAATCCCTCAAAGCCTTGGCCAAGAAGTTTTGAGATAAAAGGAATATCTTCATTAAAAGGGCAGGGAGAGAAACTAGAAAGGACTTTGTGTCCAGTCAGGGCACTCAAGTTCTACCTGGAGAAGAAGAAGTTGCTGAAAGGTACAGAAGAAAGTCTTTGGTGCTCTGTAAGAGATCCGAAAGAGCGATTAAGAACGCCCTTACATTCTTCATAAAAGATGTAATAAGGGAAGCTCACCTTAAATGCGAAGAAGAGCATTTCAAGGTTCTCAGAGTGAGAGCTCATGAAGTGAGAGCCATAGCTACGTCTATGGCATTTCACAAAACATGGTCGCTTCAGACTCTTATAGAATCGACATTTTGGAGATGTAATTCGGTGTTCGCCTCGAATTACCTAAGAGACGTTAAAATTTCGTACGAAAAGTGCTTTGCTCTGGGAGCGTATGTTTCGGCGAATTCAGTGCTGGGAGAAGGGGCTGAGGCTAATCCTTCCTATTTAGTTTAAGGCTTAAATTACTGTTTATTGGTGGTTGTTTTTATTGGTTAATTGTCAGAGGGAATAGGGACCCTCTTACAATTCATAGATTGTAACAAGACTAACATGGTCAGGTGATCGGGATTGGCTTCAGTGCTCTTTGTGATTTGTTTAATAACCATTAAACTCTGTCATGTAAGAGGGCGAGTCTCAATGATATGACAAAAGGTCAAGGCTCTACCATGTAAGTGGGTCAGCCCCATTGGTACGATCCAGATAGGCTCTGTCGCGTAAGCGGGCTAGCCCCCATTGACACGATCCAAAGAGTTATTCAACCATAGGTTCATTCCTCGTTGAAGCTCTTGAGGCAAGCAGACTCATCGACAGTAGTCATGAAGTCTTCAGCCCAATAAGGTAGGAACTATGGATTATGTTATCCAAGAACATAGGTTGTTTTTTCCCTGTTTTTTAATGTATTTAGTTTAAGTATTATTTTGTTTTTAGCTGTCTCTTGCCCGCCACCAAGGGTGCCAATCAGCTAAGTATATATCTGCTGGGTAAGTTACTTGTACAAAAATGATATTGTTAAGATACAATAAAGTTTTGTACATACTTACCTGGCAGATATATACGATTAATGGCCCACCCAGCCTCCCCTCAGGAGACAGGTGGAAGAGAAATTATGGCTTAGAAAACGGGAATAGTTCCAGACCCCGCCACCCAGCGGCGGGAATGGTGGATCACCTGACCTACCTGTCGCGTGTGCCGCGAGTTTTGAAATTCTGTCGGGACGACCGAGTCTATAGCTAAGTATATATCTGCCAGGTAAGTATGTACAAAACTTTATTGTATCTTAACAATATCATTTTTGTTCATGAAACTTACCTGTCAGATATATATATAGCTGTATTCTCTGAAGTCCGACAGAATTTCTAAAAACTTACGGCACACGTAGTGGGAGTAGGGTGGTTAGTACCCATTCCCACCGCTGGGAGGCAGGTATCAGGAACCATTCCCATTTTCTATCAGATTTTCTCTGTCGCCAGTGTTGTAAACAACTGTTTACAGCACCTCCGCCTCAGGATTTTGGAAATCTGTTATTGCTTGAGTATCCTCTTGACTTTTTGGTTTTTGATATTGGATCGATAGCTAGGCACACGTTGACTGTGGATTGTTTGGATTTTGGCTTGGTTTTTTTCTCCTTGAATAAGATGTTCTGGGTTCTAGGTTTCGGCATAGCGCCAGGGGTATATGAAGGATGAATGTAAGGTGAGGCTACCAAAGGCTTTGGTTGACCCTCACACAGTATGCAAGGGTTGTAGGGGACAAGTGTGTACGTATGATTTTCGCTGCACTGAATGCGAAAGTTTAACTGATTTGCAATGGAAGACGTATGAATCCTACGTTAAGAAATTAGATGCATGACAGGATCAAGCGAAGGTCTTCCTCCAGGAGTAAGTCTGGTAGCAGACAGGGTATTAATGTATCCCCTTCTAACCCTCCTGTAGAGTTTGTAACTCCTAACCCCGTAGTTTTGCCTTCGGGCCCTCAAGTGGTGTCTGCGGAGGGTAACGCCCTTTCTCTTATTCTGGATTCGTTGAAGACGCTAGAATCCAAAGTGCTTGCCCTAGAAAATAGGCAAAGTGTGAAGTGCAGTGATAGTGCCCCTAGTGAAGTGGAGGGGGCGTCAGATCGGCCCTATAGCGCCTCTAGGCTGGGACCTCTGCCGGACTCCCAGGACTCAGGGAGAGGGCATGTCGAAGGCCGAAGGAGGGTTACGGGGATCCCCCACCGATCTGACGTCCCTTCAGCAGTTCCTGTAGACGCTTCCCAGGCTGCTAAGGAGCGTGCGCGTGCACGCCTCCTTAAGGATTGTTTTTCGTCTTCCGACGCGTCCTCCCCGCGCAAGGGGTGGGAATCTCATTCAGATTCGCGGCCTCTGAAGAGGACCTTCCAAGATCAAGACGCTTCACGTCATGCTCTGTCTGATTGGCGGTCTTCTCCGGAAAGCGTAGCTTTTCCGCCTCAGAAGAAGACTAGGACGTCATCCGACGATGACGCCTCGAGCGCCCCAGTCGCTCTAGATCCTGGGCTTTTCCTGTGAGAAGGAAGAAGGCGTCCCCTCGCCTTCTCACAGGTGCAGCTCTACTCCTCGTAAGGAGACTTCGCAGACAGAGATCATCCTCGCTATGCAACGTCAACTGGATGCTTTGCTTAAGCAGAAGGAGGCGGTTCCTCGACGCAGGAAGGACGACAGACTGCCGATTAAAAGGACCAGACAGTCTCCCTCGCCTCCTCCTCGTTCTTCCCCGTCTCCTGGTTTTTCACCCTCTAGACTTAGTTCTTCTCCCCAGTGCTCGTCTAGAGGTGGCGGTAGACGTCATCTGACTCATGCTCCCTTGGAGAGAGAGAGGTCACATCGCGCTCCCCTCTCTTCTTGGCGAGAGGACGATCGGCATTCAGATTTCGACGCTTTTGCTGATGACGAAGTTGTACCTGTTGTACGGACTTCAGTACATGCTGCTCCGCGTAGTAAGGAACGGGCGTCTTCCTTTTCTGCTCCTCTTTGAACTGCTCGTTTCGACGCCCAACGTGACGCTTGTCAGGATGCAGGACCTGACTCTTCGCGGGACGCTCGAAGGGACGCTTCGCTGGACGTTCGAAGGGACGCTCGTAAGAACGCTTTGGACGCGAACGTGGAAGTTCGCACACACTCGGACGCTTTTCCCGAGACTATTGTTGACGCTTCACGGCATCGTGCAACATCATGTTCTCCACAAGCTTTAGTAACTGATCCTGCTACTGTGAAGGATTCTGTTTCTGATGCGCTCCCCGCTTCTTCTCGACATCGTTCGGCTATGAGACTCGGGGCTAAAGGACTTTTGCCTCTTCCTTCGGCGGTACATTCTGGTAAGGAAGAAGGGGAGTTAAGCTGTTCTTCTGAGGATGTTGACAGAGAGCAACCTTCGACGTCTGCTTCATCGGACTACCAAGTCTTGGCTCGGCTTCTCCGTGATTCGTTCGGAGATACCTTCCTTCCTTCTGCTCCTCCTTCACCTCCCTCACAATTTTCATCGTCGAAAGCAAGCAAGACGCCTGGTTTTATTAAAATGAAGACATCGCTATCGACCAAGAGAGCATTCCATAAGGTCAACACCTGGATGGAATCAAGGAAAGCACAAGGAAAGACCACCTTCGCCCTGCCTCCGTCTAGACTTAGCGGCAAGGCAGGGATGTGGTACGAAACTGGTGAAGATTTGGGACTGAAGGTACCTACTTCGGCGCAAGGGGATTTCGCCAGCATTGTGGATGCTTCTAGGAGATCTCTCCTAGCTTCAGCTAAAGTTTCATGGGCGACTTCAGAACTGGACCATCATTTGAAGGGCCTTTTCCGGTCCTTGGAAGTCTTCAACTTCTTAGACTGGTGTTTGGGAGTGCTCGACAACCAGTCTCGTAAGCCAGATTCGATTAGCCTCGGGGAGCTGTCCAGTGTATTGTCATGCATGGACAGGGCCGTCAGGGATGGCTCGGAGGAGTTAGCCTCTCATTTTTCTGCAGGCGTTTTGAAGAAGAGATCGCTTTATTGCAACTTTGCAGTTAAATCTGTCTCTCCCTCACAGAGGGCAGAGCTTTTGTTTGCGCCTTTTTCGAGCCATCTCTTCCCCCAGGCTATGGTGAAGGATCTGGCGGTAAGCCTTCAAGAAAAAGCCACACAAGATCTTTTGGCTCAGTCGTCGCGACGTCCTGCTGGCCCTTCCACGTCTTCAGGAAGCCAGTCTCTTAAGAAGCAGAAGTCCTTTCATGGAGGAAATTCAGCTAGATCTTCACCCCGAGGAAGAAGTCTTCCTAGAGGAAGAGCCCCGGCTAAGTCTAGAGGTAAGAAATGAGAGATCCGTCCTTCAGTCGCCGGTAGGAGCCAGGCTGCAGTTGTTCGTAGAAGCCTGGAGAGAGAGAGAGGCAGACACCTGGTCTCTCAACAGAAAGGGTACAAAATCCCTTTCGTAAAGCCGCCCCCGCTGAGTTCGACTCCCAGGGACTTGTCCCCATCGTATCGTCAAGAGAAATGGAAGATACTTTTCGATCTGCTCGAGCAGATGCTCGAGAAGGGAGCAGTGGAACAGGTCTTAGACCTGGCATCGCCAGGATTTTACAACAGATTGTTTCTAGTTCCAAAACAGCCGGTCTTGGATGTAAGTTGTCTGAACCTATTTATAGAGAAGCAGAGGTTCAAGATGGAGACACCTCAGTCAGTTCTGGGGGCCTTAAGACCTGGAGATTGGATGGTATCACTCGACCTTCAGGACGCTTATTTTCACGTCCCGATACATCCCCAATCAATGAAGTACCTTCGCTTCGTCCTGAAAGGGAAGGTATTTCAGTTCATGGCTCTTTGTTTCGGACTGAGTATGGCCCCATTTGTGTTCACCATCTTAATGAAGAATGTGGCGAGGTGGCTCCATCTTTGCAACATCAGGATCTCGCTCTATCTGGACGACTGGCTCATACGAGCCTCTTCGCAGACTCGGTGCCTGGAGGATCTGCAAACGACTCTGTCCTTAGCTGCGTCCCTGGGACTTCTGGTAAACTTCGGAAAGTCACATCTGACCCCAACACAGTCCATCGTGTATCCGGGGATTCAGATGGATTCAGTGTCTTTTCCGTCCCAGGAACGTTAGCAACAAGGCATAGAGAAAGTGTCAGCCTTTCTAGGGAAGGATTCATGCTCGGTGAGGGAATGGATGAGTCTGCTGGGGACCATTTCCTCGCTGGAGAAGTTTGTTTCCCTGGGGAGGCTACACCTCCGACCTCTTCAGTTCTTCCTGTCGGACAGCTGGACAGACAAGGACAACCTCGACATGATTTTAACCATCTCAGAAGAGGTAAAGAGCCATCTAAGATGGTGGCTCGATCCGTTGAAGCTGTCCCTCAAGCTTCGGAACCCCGACCTAGTGTTGTTCTCCGACGCGTCATCCACGGGGTGGGGAGCAACACTAGGAGGGGAGGAAGTGTCAGGCACCTAGAGAGGGTAACAGGTAGCCTGGCATATCAACTTCAAAGAGCTGGCAGCGATTCAGTTGGCGCTCCGGTTCTTTCAAGACAAAGTCTCCCGTCGCGTAGTCCAAGTCAACTCGGACAACACCACAGCCCTGGCATACTTGAAGAAGCAAGGAGGAACGCACTCTTGCTCCCTGTTCGCTCTAGCGAAAGAGATTCTTCTTTGGGCGAAGGCGAGAGAAGTCGAGAACGTCCGTGCGGATCTCCTCAGTCGGCAAGGACAACTGCTGCCGACAGAGTGGACCCTCCATCAGGACGTATGCCAGGAGCTGTGGGGTTTTTGGGGATGTCCTTTGGTGGACATTTTCGCGACATCAAGAACGTCGAGACTTCCTCTTTATTGCTCCCCGGTTCTCGATCCGGGAGCAGTAGCAGTAAACGCCCTTCTATGGGATTGGACGGGCCTGGACCTCTATGCATTTCCCCCCGTTTAAGATTCTGGGGGAAGTGCTAAGAAAATTTGCAGCTTCGGAAGGGACGAGGTTGACGTTAATCGCCCCCTTTAGGCCCGCAGCGGACTGGTTCACAGAAGTGATGTCCTTCCTGGTAGATTTTCCGAGATCTCTTCCGTCAAGGAGAGATCTACTCAAACAGCCCCACTTCAAGAGGTACAACAAAAACCTCTAAGAGGTTTTTCGAAACCTGTGGCTAAAGCTATTGCTACCGCGAGGAGGCCTTCATCAATCGCGGTGTACCAATCGAAGTGGGCAGCTTTTAGGAGCTGGTGTAAGATGAAGGGAGTTTCCTCTACCACGACCTCTGTGAGCCAGATCGCCGACTTTCTCCTTTACCTCAGACGAGATTTGAAATTAGCAGTGTCGACCATTAAGGGCTACAGAAGTGTTTTATCTGCAGTCTTTCGCCATAGAGGTCTAGACCTAGCGAATAACAAAGATCTCCACGATCTATTGAGATCTTTTGAGACCACCAAGGTGCCTCTTCCTAAGTTGCCTTCTTGGAACTTAGATGTGGTCCTGAAGTTTTTAATGTCGAGTCGCTTTGAACCCCTTCACACTGCATCTTTGCGAGACTTGACGAAGAAGACTGTATTCCTAACTGCTCTGGCGACGGCGAAGAGAGTTAGCGAAATACAAGCAATAAGTAAGCACGTCGGCTTCAAAGGGCATAATGCGGTCTGCTCTTTGGGGATGACGTTTCTGGCTAAGAATGAAAACCCCTCCGACCATTGGCCTAGGTCTTTCGAGATCAAGGGGATGGCGGAGATCATTGGTCAAGAGCCAGAAAGAGTCCTGTGTCCTGTCAGGGCTTTAAGAGAATACCTTCGGGGGGGAGAACAAGGAATTGTAGAGGTTCTGCGGAGAACTTATGGTGTTCGGTCAAGAGACCAGATATGCCCATGTCCAAGAATGCGCTGGCATTCTTTTTAAGGAACACCATAAAGGAGGCGCACTCATCTTGCAAGGACAGTGACTTTGGACTGTTAAGAGTAAACGCTCACGAGGTAAGGGCTATTTCGACCTCGATAGCCTTCCAGAAAAATATGGCCCTCAAAGACATTTTGAGTGCCACTTTTTGGAGGAGTAATTCGGTGTTCGCCTCGCACTACCTACGGGAGGTGAGAACGACGTACGAAAACTGTTACTCTCTTGGGCCATATGTCGCCGCAGACACTATTTTGGGGGCAGGAGGTAGCACTCATCCTTTCCCATAGAAAAGGGTAGGTGAGTTTTTTAATCTTTGCAATGTTTATGGTTGTAGGGTCGGCCGCCGAATGCGGACTTCCCTTCCATTAGCCTTTTTAATGTGGGAGTATTTTGTTAGGCTAACTTAGGTGGTGGTTTTGCCTCGTTGCCCTCAGAAGTATGGTCATGGTCTAGTCACATTGTGGTCACGTCCCCGTTGACAGATCATCTAGAGCGCACCAACTACACAGGTCACTACCTTGTTGGTAACTCTAGTGAAGCAGATGCAGGCTTGGGTGACAGTAATCACTAAGTCAGCTATGCTAACAGGTAAGAAACCAAGATGTCAATCATCTACATGTATATGTTTCCTAAAATCCTTTTCTGTCTCTCCCACCGCCAAAGGTGGGATTCAGCTATATATATATCTGACAGGTAAGTTTCATGAACAAAATGATGTTGTTAAGATACAATAAAGTTTGTTCATACTTACCTGGCAGATATATATATTTAAAGTACCCACCCACCTCCCCTCAGGAGACAGTGGAGATAGAAAATCTGATAGAAAATGGGAATGGTTCCTGATACCCGCCTCCCAGCGGCAGGAATGGGTACTAACCACCCTACTCCCACTACGTGTGTTGTAAGTTTTTAGAAATTCTGTCGGACTTCAGAGAATACAGCTACTATATATATATCTGCCAGGTAGGTAAGAACAAACTTTATTGTATCTTAACATTATCATTTTTCTCCTTAAAGTGAGGCAAAACTGTAGGTTTACATTACTTTTATACCTCTTATTTCAAGAAGACTTAAAATGTTTTATTATTATTCTAATATATTTTATTTTGATGTACAAATTTAACTTAATACATAATAAGAGTATAAAGTTTTATAATTATCACTGTAATAATTACAGGCCTAATTGGCATTTTAAAACGGCCGGCAGTAGGGTTCCTCACTCGGCTGGAACACCTTCGTTATGTTCAGGTCGGCTGGTACCTGAAAAACCCTACCAACCCAGTCTGGGTCACAGCTTCTGAAACACACCTCACAGGTTTGTTTTGTTTTCAATTTTAAATATCAGTGTTGTTATCCTTTCAGAGCCAAGAGTACTTTTTATGATAATGAGGTCTGCACATATACTAATGGCATCCACTACTATGTCCCATGTCTGATGAGATTACAGTATACTATATTTAACAAAATTGAGAATGCTTGCTCTCCTATATGTAACACTGTGAAATTCACACTTCCCCTTGGAAGCATTACATGTTTTTTTTTTTTTTTTATGAATTTTGCAGTTTTGTTTTCGTGGTGCAAGAAGTTGGTAACACCTGACTCAGAAGTGGAGAGAGCCAAGCAGGTTTTCAGCTGGTATGACACGGAAGGCAATCGCTTCATCCAAAGAGAGAAGCTTAAAGATGTTTTAGGGAAGCTTGATCTATGCACAGATGATGACTTGTGAGTTATTTGTGTCTATGAATTTGGAAACTTGGATGAGTTTCCTTTTTAAAAAAATTTTTGTTTAGCTTTTGTCAGGTTATAGCATTAAAATTTCTTTACATATCTCTCAAAAAAAATTTAATTTGTAATAAACTTTCTATTTTACTATAGACTTGGAGACCTAATTACCTTTGTTGGCAGGTATTGTAGTATGTAGTTAATTCAACTATAGTAATAACTGAAGATATAGAGAAAATTAAGTCAATTATTTTCCTGCCATAATATCTTGAATATTATAGCATGTAGTAGAGGTAAAATGGAAAACCTGGCACAATGTAAATGATGACCGACTATTATCTATAAATCTGACACAATGTAAATGAAGATGATGACTGTGACAATTGTGTATGACGGTGAAAATTTCAATATGTAATGCACCTTGCCATGCTGTGCAAAGAATTTAACTAGGTTATTGTGAATAGTTAATCAACATCAAGAAACAAAAACACCAACTTCATCATTCAAAATCAAATGCAGTACTTTTGCATTCAGTTAAATTATATTTTTCTTATAAATCCATTCATCATAAACTGTCTTTACTCCATGCTGATAGTTCTCAGCCACAACAATTTGGTAAATCTTGAAAGAAGAAGAAACCTACTGCACATGCCCAGACCCTTTCTATGGTCTCCGAAAGGCAGAACACGAAGGAATAGGAATGCTTGCCATCAAGGGAGAAGACAAGCCTTCCTAAGATGGTACCTTCATATTGCCTCTTGCTAGCAAATCTCCTCCATTGCTCAGGAGACCAAAGATAGCATATAGAACAAGGGGTACTTGCACTGCAAACGTTAGCTCTGCACCTACTACAAGTGGGATGTGGATCTGTAGCCAAGATAAGTAACAGGAACAAGGGCTGTTACCATCTCTAGGACATCATCTTTGAAATGACATCATCTCTGAAATCTCATTGCATTTTGTGAAATGCAAGAAAAAGAGAGGCAAAACAAAATCAAACAGAAAACACACAACAAAAGAAAGAAAAAAAACTAAAACGCCGAGGCGTAATACGTGGAGGAAGTGACAAAATAATCGGCTTCTTGAAAAAGATGGGCACCAAACTGTTTTGCTACGAAGGCAGTTAAAGAGAAACTGGTATGATGATGCGTAGCAGGGTAAAGAAGGTCACACAGCTCCTCCTACTTCCCTATTGGCCGACGCCCGCCGCCATCAATTCGTTTTGCTATTCCTAACCAGACTCCAGCTGGCGCCAGAGATTTATGCCTATGTGAAGACCGAAGGTTTGTTAGTTATGAAAAATACAAAAGGCTTAAACATTTTTCATTTATTTCTAATGTGTTTTTTTAACATTATCACCTACTATAAGGATATTTACCTCTGAGTCAGTGGTGTTTGCTGTCATGAGCCTAATGCAAGTAGTATTTCTTGTTTTCAGTTTGATCCTGTCCTTTGATCTTCATGAACTGGCACAAATCATGGCACAGATGAGCACTGGCTGTCATTTTTAGAACGTGATTCATTTGAATTATATTCCAGTAATTTCTTCCATTATTAATTGTTAGCCATTGTTCAACAGGGGAATTTACTGTTACCATTTTTTACTTTACCACTGATATGGAAACTAAGAAAATTATCCTATTGTTAAGACTGAAGGTTTGTTCACATATGAACAACTAATTTTTGTAACCTTTATACATTCACAGTGATGGTTACCTCATACATATTGTTATTAACAGTAAGATGATATTGTCATGTTACAATAAAGTTTTATACATACTTACCTGACAGATACATACTTAGCTATAGACTCCGTCGTCTCCGACAGAATTTCAAATTTCGCGGCACACTCTACCATAGGTCAGGTGATCTACCGCCCTGGGCCCTGGGTGGCAGGACTAGGAACCATTCCCGTTTTCTAATCAGAATTCTTCTCTTCCACCTGTCTCCTGCGGGGAGGCTGGGTGGGCCATTAATCGTATATATCTGTCAGGTAAGTATGTATAAAACTTTATTGTATCATGACAATATCATTTTTATACATTCAACTTCCCTGCCAGATACTATATACTTAGCTGATTAGCACCCATTGGTGGTGGGTAAGAGACAGCTAACTACTGAAATAGACAGGTAAACAACATATGTTGTAGGTATTAATAAACCTTGGTTCCTACCTTATTAGGCTGAAGACTTCGCGGCTACTGCCTTGGAGTCTGCTTAGCCTCAAGAGCCTCAGCGAGATATTGATCTATGGCTAAGAGTTCTTGTGGGTCTGCCAATGGGGTTCTCTTATCCACTTACTCGGCAGAGCCTAAAGGCCTTTTGTCATTGGGTGCTATTCACTAACATGACAATACACCTTGTTCAAGGAGCACAACACCGATCCCGATCACCTGATCCTAACATCCATGTTAGTTTCTAAGATTGCAAGGAGTTATCCCCGAACTCCTTACACAACCAAAAACTCGAAACATAATTACACGTTCATTTATACAAAATATACAAAAAAAAAAAATTTGTACTCCCCCACTAGCCGTACATACCCTTGATCCCCTACCAGCAATGACACTATGCGCCCGTGCGACATCCGTGAGCTTGCTAATAGAAAACCAAGCACATATCTGACAAGAGGGTTTATGTACGATAAATCAAAATATTTTAAGGATCAGTCTTTGCTCCAAGACCCAGCACTGTATCTGCTGATACAAATGGACCTAGAGAGAAGCACTTCTCATAAGTCACTCTCACATCCTTCAAGTAATGAGATGCAAACACTGAATTGCACCTCCAATAAGTAGTCTCAATGATGTTTTTAAGAGACATATTCTTTTGGAACGCCAAGGACGTTGCTACTGCTCTCACCTCATGGGTCTTAACCTTTAGAAGACCGAAGGATTCCTCCGAGCAGTTCTTGTGTGCGTCCGTAATTACGCTTCTCACAAAGAAGGCCAAGGCGTTTTTGGACATGAGTCTTTTGGGGTTCTTCACAGCACACCAAAGACCTTGTTGACAAGCTCCCATCTGTCTCTTCCTCTCTAAATAAAATTTAAGAGCTCTCACTGGACAGAGAGACCTCTCTGTCTCTCTGCCTATGAGGTTAGATAGACCTTTTACTTCAAAGCTTCTGGGCCAAGGTTTTGACGGGTTTTCGTTCTTTGCCAGAAACATTGTCTGGAACGAGCAGATAGCAGCATCTCCTTTGAACCCCACTGTGGAATCCAGAGCGTGCAATTCGCTCGTCCTCTTGCTGTAGCGAGAGACAACAGGAATAAGCATTTCCTAGTGACGTCGCGGAAGGAAGCCAGATGTAAAGGCTCGAATTTATCCGAGGAAAGGAATTTCAGGACCACGTCCAGATTCCAACTAGGTGTTCTAGGAGTTGCTGCTTTTGAAGTTTCAAAGGATCTAATTAAATCGTGTAGATCTTTGTTATCTGCAATTTCTAGCCCTCGATTTCTGAATACTGAAGACAGCATGCTTCTGTATCCCTTTATTGTTGATACAGATAGGTGTGATTCCTCTCTCAGAAAGAGGAGGAAATCGGCAATATTAACTAAAGAGGTACTGGAGGAGGACAGCTTCTGACTCTTACACCACCTCCTAAAGACTTCCCACTTCGATTGGTATACTCTTCTCGTTGAAGCTCTGCGGGCTCGAGCGATAGAGCCCGCAGCCTTGCGAGAAAAGCCCCTCGCTCTGACAAGTCTTTCGATAGTCGAAAGGCAGTCAGAGCGAGACCTGGGAGGTTGTGATGAAACCTCTCGAAGTGGGGTTGTCCGAGTAGATCTGGTCTGTTTGGAAGAGATCTGGGGAAGTCCACTATCCACTCCAGTACCTCCATGAACCATTCTTGGGCTGGCCAAAATGGGGCTATTAGTGTCAACTTCGTGCTCTTTGAAGCTACGAACTTCCTGAGCACTTCCCCCAGGATCTTGAACGGGGGAAAGGCGTAGGCGTCCACACCCGACCAATCCAGGAGAAACGGGTCTATTGCGAAGGCTCTCGGATCTTCTACTAGAGAGCAAAAGATCTCTACTCTTTTGGAGAGGAACGTCGCAAACAGGTCTATGTGAGGTCTCCCCCACAGGGACCAAAGACTTCGACACACTTCCTCGTGTAGAGTCCATTCTGTGGGAAGGACCTGATTCCTCCTGCTCAGTCTGTCCGCTCTCACATTCTTTATCCCTTGCACAAATCTTGTGAGGAGAGTTATGCCTCTTTCTTCTGTCCAGGTTAACAGTTGTTTTGTTAACTGAAAGAGGGAGAAAGAGTGCGTGCCTCCTTGCTTGCGTATGTAAGCCAGAGCCGTGGTGTTGTCCGAGTTTATCTGTATCACCCCGCCTCTGACTATCTCTTCGAAGAACTTTAAGGCTAGGTGTATGGCCACTAGTTCCTTGCAATTGATGTGCCAGGACACCTGTTCCTTTGTCCAGGTGCCTGACACCTCCCTTGCTCCTAGCGTCGCTCCCCATCCCGACTCCGAAGCGTCGGAATATAACACTTGGTCTGGGTTCTGCAGGGCAAGCGATACGCCTTCGTTCTTTTGAAGAGGAAGGATCCACCACTTCAAGTGATCTTTTATCTCTTGTGGAAGCGGGAAGATGTCCGAGAGTTGTCCCGTCTTCCAACTCCACACCCCTTTCAGGAAAAACTGAAGAGGGCGAAGGTGAAGCCTCCCCAGAGAGAAGAACTTTTCTAGTGAGGACAGGGTCCCTAAAAGGCTCAGAAAATCCCTCGCTGAACTGCTCTTTCTCTCTAAGAAGCTCGAATTTTCGACAAACCTCGAGTGATTCTTTCTCGTGAAGGAAATACTCGAAAACCCCGAGAATCCATCTGAATCCCCAGATAGACCAAGCTCTGGCTGGGGATCAGCTGCGACTTCTCGAGGTTCACGAGTAATCCCAGCGATTCTATCATGTTTCTTGTTACTGATAAGTCCTCCAAGCACTGAATCTCCGACTTGGCCCTGATCAGCCAGTCGTCTAAGTAGAGGGAGATGTTTATTCCCTCTAGGTGAAGCCATCTTGCTACATTCGCCATCAGGTTGGTGAATACCTGCGGAGCTGTAGACAGACCGAAGCACAGAGCCCTGAATTGAAAAATCTTGTCTCCTATTACAAACCGAAGATATTTCTTTGACAAATGGTGAATGGGAACGTGGAAATACGCATCTTGCAAGTCCAGAGAGACCATCCAATCTCCTGGACGAAGAGCCGACATTACTGAGGCGGACGTTTCCATACGGAACTTCTTTTTCTGAACAAAGCGATTCAGAGCGCTTACGTCCAGTACTGGTCTCCACCCCCCGATGCCTTTGGTACTAGAAAAAGGCGATTGTAAAATCCCGGGGAGTGTGGATCCTGCACAAGTTCGATGGCCTCCTTTTCCCACATTTGTTCCACCATTTGAAGGAGTCTTTCTCATTACAGGGTCTCTGTACCTCGCTGACAGTTCCCGAGGCGTAGATGTTAGGGGAGGACTGTCCTCGAAGGGGATTACGTATCCTTTCTTTAGGACCGAGACTGACCAAGGGTCGGCTCCCCTTTTTGCCCATACTCCTGCAAAGTTCAGGAGTCTGGCGCCCAATGGTGCTTGAAGGAGCAACAAGTCATTTAGTTTTCTTGAAAGGTCTGAAGGAAGACCTTCCTCTCTTGTCAGAGCTCTTCTTTCTGGCAGGGGGACGAGCCGCTGCACCTCCACGAAAGGGCTGCTGAGGAGGACGAGAGTCTTTCTTAATCGTCGACACTACAGGGCGTCCTTTCTAGGACGTTTGTACCAGTAGGTCTTGTGTCGCCTTCTCAGTTAGCGAGCGAGATATATCCTTCACCAACTGAGAAGGAAACAGATGATCCGACAGAGGGGCGAACAATAAAGCAGTCCTCTGGCTCGGAGAAACCCCTTTTGATAATAGGGATCCATATACTGATCTCTTTTTCAGAAGACCAGCACCAAAAAGGGAAGCCACTTCTCCCGAACCGTCCTGTACTGCCTTGTCCATGCAAGACAGGACGCTATGGAGAATCTCTGGGTTTTTAAGAAACTCCGGATCTTTAGATTTGTTGGCCAGAACTCCGAGTGACCAATCCAGAAAATTGAACACCTCTAAAGTGACAAAAAGTCCCTTTAGAAAGTGGTTCAACTCCGAAATGCTCCACGTCGATCTGACCGATCCTAAAGAGTGACGTCTAGAGGCCTCCACTAAATTGGAAAAGTCCGCATCTGCCGAGGCAGGAAGAGAAAGACCCATAGTCTCTCCTGTCCCATACCAAATACCTCTCTTTCCATGGAGTTTGGAAGGAGGCGTGCAGAATACAGTCTTTCCCAACTCTTTCTTCTTGTCCATCCAAGAATCTAAAGAATGGAGGGCCTTCTTCATAGAAATTGCAGGCTTCATTTTCAGAAAGGCCGAAGATTTTGCCGTAGCCGAGCTCGAAAAGAGAGAACGAGGAGGAGGAGGAGCCGCCGGACTAAGAGAGTCTCCAAACTCTTGTAGTAACAATGAGGCTAAGACCTTATAATTCGAGAGTCCCTCATTTGCAGGAGGTTCGTCATCAGACAACTCGTCCAAACCTCGATCAGACGAAGGAGAAGGCTCTCGTTTGGAGGGAGAGTCCTTCCAAGACCTCCTACGATCTGAAGGAGAGGAGCTTCTATTTGGAGAAGAGTCATAAATTCCAGGAATGAGTCTCCGACTCCTGCCTCCCGGGCTCTTGACTCTTGCACTCCTGCCTCCTGACTGCCTGGACTCCGGATCCTTGCCTCCTGACTCCGGAATCCTGGCTTCCTTGCCTCCTGGATCCTGCCTCCTGGACTTCCTGACTCCTGGACTACTGCCTCTTGCCTCTTGCCTCCTTGGGACTCCATGACTGCCTGCCTCTTGCCTCCTGGCCCTTGGCCTATTGCCGGGTTGACTCCACACTTCCTGCCTCTTGCCTCTTGCCTGGATGACTCCACACCTCCTTGGCTCCTTGGCCTCCTGGGCTCCTCCGGCTCTTGGCTCCTGCCTCCTGGGTGACTCCTCACTCCTGGCTCTTGGCTCCTGCCTCCTGGGTGACTCCTCACTCCTGGCCGGTGCCAGACGCCTGATCGGTTCATCCACGTTCGTACAGGAAGCCTCACCTCGAGTAGGAGCATCGATCCTGGCGGCAGATACCTCCATACGTCTGGAGGACCTTTTGATAGGAAGGGAAGAGTCTTTCCTTCTAGGAGGCTCCTTTGAAAGGACTCCTACAAAAGACGAAATCTGCTCTTGCATAGCCATCATGAACCTCTTCGTAACCTCCTCTTTATCCTCTTCGGGAGGAGGGGAAGGAGGAGGGGAGGAGTCCATAGCCTCCACCTCCTGACTCCTTCTAACTCTGGTTGACAGAATGGCTCTTCTTGCCTTCTTAACTCCCGAAGGAGACTCCTCAGGGAAGTTTTCCAGGCTCGAGTCAATCGTCGGAGCCTTCCAACTCCTCTTGAGTGGTCGAGAGCGATCTGAATCCCTCCAATCACGTCTCGGAGATGAAGATCCCGACGAAGAAAAACACTCACGCAGGACGCTTTTGCAATAGCGATCCTTGGCAGTCTGGGGTGTCACAGAAACCACCGAAGGGACACCTGATCGGTGGGGATTCTCCACAACCTCCTTTCGGTTTTCGACATTCCTTCTCCTCTGGGCATGTGAGCTTGGAAGAGGTCTAGACCTAGGAGCGTTGCGGAGCCGACCAGATGCCCCCTCCACTACACTGGGGACACTCATATCACTGTCCACTGAAAAATCACTAGCCTTACCTTGCAGGGCAGCCATTTTGTTTTCCATCAACTTGAAGGCTGCTTTTAGATCCGCAAGTTCTTTCGCTGAATCTACAGGTTCTGCAATAGGAGAAGGGGCTGCAATGGAAGGAGAAGTAGCAATACTTACCCTTGGGGAAGATCCCAAGCTAGGAATTAGTTCATTAGATCTCGAACTACTTAAACTTCTTTTATAAGAAGCCTTCCTCACTCTTTCTCTCTCTAACTTTTTCAAATAATTAGTTAGATTCTTCCATTCATTCTCACTCAAATTCTCACATTCCTTGCAAGTATTAGTGAAAGAACATTCATACTCCCTGCAACCCTTGCATACAGTGTGAGGGTCTACCGAAGCTTTCGGCAACCTCACCTTACAGCCTACATTCACACAACGTCTCACAACCATTCCAGTGTCAGACATTTTTAAAGAAAAATCCAAAATCAAGTCCACAAAACAGTCCACAAAAGCGTATGCCAATCCAACAATCCAGATACGTCACCAAAAGTCGGTCAAGAAGATCAATTGCCGGTGAAAAAAGAAAAACCAATCGAGAGGAACCAACAACAATGTTGATGGTCCGGGCAACAGAAGAATTCTGATTAGAAAACGGGAATGGTTCCTAGTCCTGCCACCCAGGGCAGGGCGGTGGGTGGCAGGACGGTAGATCACCTGACCTACCGGTAGCGTGTGCCGCGAAATTTGAAATTCTGTCGGAGACGACGGAGTCTATAGCTAAGTATATATCTGGCAGGGAAGTTGAATGTATAAAAATATTATTTGCTAGTCATGTTGTTTCTATCGTTCCCCCTTTTTGCATATTATTATTAGTACTTTTTTTAGAAGTCAAGTTGGTAGTAATCATTCTTCAGCACACACTCGTAGTCATGGTTGAAGTCCTGTAGATATTTTTTGTCACCCTGAATTTGGTGTGCCCATCATGTATGAGCCAACAGTATTCACTACAGAAGATATGTGTAGTGTGGCACTGATCCCTCTTTCGAGATGGTCATTAAAACATTTATCCAAGGTTGTACCATGTGCACCTATGTGCTTCTTACTCTTCCTCATCACATCGTATGGCGCCATGCCTGTCGCTGTCAAGACTTGGGTCTTGTCATACAAGGTTTCTACTTCCTTGATGCTGCCTCATGTCAAGAGCACTGAAGTCAGGAACAGCAATCTTGTAAAGACACAAACCTTCCAGTCTAATTGTCTCCACAAGTGTCTTTCCACAGGTGGTCTACCCATCACTCATGGGAGGGACTTGCCTTTCTTCATCACATTCTCTTTCAGCGGTACTTGCCTTTTCCTTCATTTGTTGCTTCTATCTACTACAGCCTTGGTGGCTTCATTATCTGTGGCCTTGACTGCTCTCATGTTTGCGACTGCAGCTGTGTATAGCTCTTCCTTACACATAAGTGCTATTAAATATGTGATGCATATCAGTGCTCCTGTGCACACAAGAAAGAAATAGAAAGAATACTTTTTAATTTCTCAAACTAAGGAGCCTATTTTCTGTACTCGTCATTTTTTATAATTTTGATGATCATGCAGACAAGACAGTAGGGGAATTCTGGAGAGTTTAACAGCGCTGCACTCAAAATTTTTGCAAAGTCAGTGAAACATACCTGTGGTTGAAAGTGGCATATGCGTCACTGGCTTACCATACATACTTCTCAGTAATGCTGTGAGTCAGGAGACTGTTAAGACCGTGAATGTAACAAATCAATAATTATTGGTATATGGTGAAAGAAGTGTTTTACTACGTCATTCACCTGTTGGACACTTCCTGGGACTCCCAGAGTTGCTAGAGATTAAATGAGGTTTTAATTACTTTTTCCAATTGGATGAAGTGAGTTGAACAATATTGTATTTTTTCATAAGTGGCTGCCTGTCATAGGTAAAATAAAGAAGCTTTTTCTTGTATGGACTCAAACTTTGTAAACTATGATCATTTTTATATGTAAATGCAAAGACCTCTTAGCTCTTCCACCTGTTGGGCATAAAGGCATAAGTACAAAAAAGGCTTATATTTGTGAGATATGAAGTTGTAAGAATTTTGTAAATTAACAATCATTCCCCACCTTTCGAGGTAATAGTTGTCGGTAGTGTGTATTTATGTTTGAAGAAAAATTAGGACCTTTTATTATATATATTTTATCATTCCAGTGTCCAGTTTATGATGATGGAACTCGATCCTGACAATATGGGTGTTATTTTATATCATAAGTTTGTTGAAACTTTTTTCTCTCCGGAACAAGCTTACTCACCACCTGACACATTTCTTGTATATCATTATAATGGTTTAGAATCTTCATGTCCGTCGAATAAGGTAAGCAATTCAGATGTCTTCTATATTGCTTTGACGAATCTTGGTCTTCTAGCCACACTGTACTTTTCAAGTTTTGCACATATCCATCACACTTGGCTTGGGAGTTTACCAGATTTTAAAAGAATTTCCATTCCATTACCAAATATGGATGTGAGATAAAATTGGTTATTGAAAAAAAAAAAAAAAAACAGGAAATACAGCAATTATTAGAGTAATGTATGACAGGTAGTCCCCAGGTTACAGCTGTCTCGGATTACAGCACATCCTTCCTTATGGCACTTTTTCAAATTTATTAATCAATAAATTGGTACGTACTGGGTTACGGCTGATGTTCCAGAGTTACGCGGATTATATGGTGCCATAAACACTTTAACCATATAAAGTCTTTCTATTTTTGTACACACAGTTATCTTATAATATTCTGGCTTACCCAATTTACGACTTACGGCATGCTACTGGAATGGAACCCCCACTGTAACCCAAGGATTGCCTGTACATACTGTATTTCAGTATTTATGTACTACCAGACTTGATGAGTTTCACACGTGTAATTTGCAAATAGTTTTGGAAACTAAGTAAATTAGGGGATATTTGTATGTACATGACTCAAGAATGTTTAATGATGATGAATTTGATACTGGACTGTTAAAACGAACTTGACCAAAACATATCCTTCCATTTATATTTTGAAAGTAACATGCTTAAGCATATCTACTGATATCAAACCCAGGATGTCATTTGAGGTTGACTGAATTTTTTGAAATCTGAAGTTTATTATGTGCTACATTTGTAGTTTTATTATAGTTCTCTGTACATAGTCAAAGTTGTTTTAGTATATCTAGTGCATTTAACAGTGTTCCTTTCATAGTATTGCTCTATAATAACCCCAGCACAATTGAAAGTATTGACGAGAACCTTTGATTTTCTCATCCTTCCTAGTTAGAACGATGCTATTAAAAAGAACCACTTCATTTCCAGATTGCATACGCAGAAGGTAGAGTCACAATACAAGAAAGTCACGTTGGCTTCGCCCTGAGCAACAACGAGTTCCTATCTTGCCTTACTACGAAATGGCCTAACATTGACATACAGTGGTCTACCTTCACACCATCCCTCAATTAGCTTTTCTTCAGTGTTTCTGTTCTGGTTTTAAGTCAGTTTGCCATGTGCTGAATCACAATTTTGCTGCTACTTTTACAATTTTAGTAGTGTTATCATTTTTAATTAAGTGCATTGTAACAACATTTTCATGCTTCAGTTCTGAGACGCATACTTTGATTTTGTACGAAACGGAAATCATCATTTCATGATGCAGTATCATTCCAGAGTTATCTTCATGTTGGGAAACTGCCAGATTGATCTCACGTGGTTGTTATAGTATTTATGTCCTGTGTGAAGCTCGTGTCAGTAATGGAGAAGGATATTGTTTGCTATTTAGCAGACATTATTGCATGGTCATTATACAGAAATGTAGGCGTAATTAATTGGAAAGAAGCTGTAGGTGACTATTAAAGTCAAAGTCAGAGGTCTTTAACTGTGTTAATGTGATTTTTTTTTTTTTTTTTTTTTTTCACTTTTTAATTTCTTTTAACATTTCTACATAAACTATTTTTTTTCCCGGCTGTCATTCATATACTACGTACTCTATACACTATATTTAATCACTGCTGCAACTCTTATTTTCTTTTATCACAGAATGAAAGATGGTAATATTTATCTCCAGTATGCATGTGTCATCAGTCTTGCCCTTGTATATGGTGATTAATATTTGTGATTGGTGTTGAAAAATCTTCAAAATATTATAATCAAAGTAGTACCATCATTTTCTAAGTAAGGTTCTTCATAGACCTTTAAAAGAAAAAAAAAAGTGTGTATAATATAATGCATCTACACAAACCCTCATTTTCTACTTCTTTCATGATAGGCCTCTTGTTTGATGAAATGGTTAGAAATTTGCCTGAAAAAATGGGGATGCATAAGGTGTACAGTGACTGAAATTTAAGTTAGAGTTTAGTTTTGTTGTTGCTGCACCAACCTTCAGGAGTATTGCTTTTGATACCAAGAAAATTTTAGTTAAGATCAACACTTATAGGTTTGAATATGAGTTGAATAGTATATTATTGAAAATTTTACCAGTTGTATGTATGTAAAAATTTTTATACCTAATCAGTTTTGTATGTTATTTTAGCTGTTGACTGGCACCAAAACTTGTTTATTCTATTATTTGACAATGCATTCTTGCTGCCTCTACTGCAGCGCCAGTACCTGTTTTGCTGGTATTACAGTTTCTGAGTAATTTATAATTACAAGGAAGTAATGGAGAATTATGTTACAACTTACAGGAGTTATTTTGAATTCTTCAAAATTAGTAGTAATAGTTAAGTTCTAGTTTACGGTGCTGAAAGCCCGAGAGCGTCGCCTCCCTAAATTAATCAGTCACAGGAATTTGTCTTTTTCACAAGAAAATCATCTGGAAGACGTTCAGATATTAAAGCTTAATAAAAAAAAAAAAAAAAAAAACACTTGTCTTTGCGTCCATCAATACCAGCAGCTTTATTTCCTGATTCAGCATGATTTTAGTTGTAAAGATTAGCATTTCCTGAATAAATGCCAAGCTCACAATTGAAAGGAGTATGCAGGCCTGTCTGTTCTTTTTGCTGTTGGGACTGCATATCTTCACCTCAAAGAACGTGAAAACTTATAGCATTTTCTAATGCCAAGGAGCTTAGAACCTGGGCACCAAGATTTAAGAAAGTACTAACTAATGGCATACTTCACCTACTGAAGGACACACTACCCCGAAGGCTTAGAGCTTGTTGATATTGGAAAAACCTTCCCCTCCCAAGAAGGTGGCTCAAAATCCACTTCATTAGGACCATGAAGTATGTTCATACCTTGTTATGAAACGTTAATGCTAAAGTCATTCCATTGACTGGCTAAGCAAGCTTCCACAAAACTGAGGACCATAAAATAGTCTTGGATGATATAACTCAATGACCTGTTACAGGTTTTGGGACAGCGGGATTTTCATGGACAGAAAATATCAATTTTTTAATCTTACCAAATCTCATCTCACTTTTCCCCTTGATTTCATGGGTGGTAGTGGTACAGGGATTTAATCATAGCACTAATTGTTGGAAGCTGTACGCTTTTGTATATCAAATAAAACAATTGATAAGCTTTGAATAATTGTCAGTGACTCATGTACTAAGCAAGGTTTATGTTAATTGTTACTCTACACAAAGTAATGACTGTTTGCATGTCTTTCCCGTAATGAACAACGCTGAAGCCTGAAAGCAGAACTTCCCTAATATACTCAGCATGTACTTAAAGCTTTACTCACTTTCATGTGACTGCTGTCTGTCAGCTCTAAGTCCCAATGTGCCTTAGAAGTGTGTCACCAAGGTACCTACCAAAATCTATTGTAGTTTTTATTAGTTTTAGTATGTTCTCGAAAAAAAATTAAAATGCCAGAAATGTAGAACGATTCTGTGCACGTTTAAACTTTTCTCCGCCACAAAGCAAGTGTTGCTGTTCTAAATTTTGGGACTGCTTTATTAGTCTTCGTATTGTGCTGCAGGGACCCTTATAAGGAAGCTAGGATAAAGGATGTTTTATATCACAGTATTATTTTTTATTTTTATTACTGAAATGTCTATCCTCCAAGTTGATGCATTTAGAAAGAATGGATTATGAAACTTAATCTATAAAGCCGAACACGAGAGTACTTTAAGCCATTCAGTGCTGAAGACAATGAAAAAGAGGGAGTCATAATGGAGACAGCATGATAGAGATCCAGAAAATTCATGAGATGAAGTACAATGCTCTAAAAGTGAAACTTGGAGAAAATACCAGTTGAAAAAAGTGACAACTCATAGGTCATCAAGAGAAAAAGTTTGATTCCAACCTGGTACTATTTTTAATTAAAGTTAAGTACCTTACGATCTCAGTTCTGTATCTTTCAGTTGTCTCCATTTCACTCACAATTTCTAAGTTCAATGAGGTGGTTTACTTTTTCAGTTTAGGTGATTCACCTTTGTGGTGTTTCAAATTTCTTAGCCACTGATCTCTTATTTGTTAGAAGTGATAGGAGTTTCATTTAATTTTATTTCTGTCTTTTCACTTGACAAGGCTACTTCTTAACTGCTGAAAAGTTATATTTCCTGTTTTTAAGTCTACCATACCATATTTGGGTAAACCACTGACCTAATATTCTTTTTTATTTCAATCTGATTTATGTGCCAACTAACTTTGTTAGTTGTAATCCTTTGCAACAAAATGCTAGTTTTTATATTTTTACTTATTTTAAGACTCTAGTAATAATTTTTGCTTGTATTCTTTGACGGATATTAAAACAGAATATTTCAACAGAAGCCATTGTGTTAATCCAGTAACTTACTGGAATTTATCCGTTACTTTCCGGGTAATCTTACAGTCCCTCTGTTAAAAATTGCCATGACACTTGTAAAACTACCTTAATTCTAACTCATTAACATCATAATCATAATTAAAACCCATCAACTTTTCCATCAAGTAGCTTTAAATTCTACTTAGTCTTGTGTTTAACTAGGTTGCACTAAGTCGTCTCCCCCAAGACTGCTCCTTGTAACTTTGTGATTATTGCTTGTGTATTTAAAATGTGAGGTATTTTTTTGGTAAGAAAAGGACTATATACACCTTTTCAGTACTGTCAGGTCACAATATACATATATTTGCACCTAAAAACTGTATAATGCTACTTTCATATAATTGAAAAATTTACTTTATCAATATACTTTTCAGCAATCAAATCTATTCATTGTTGTTCTACTTATTGTTACTGCAACAGAAGGAATGGCTGGGAAGGGAACTTAAGAGGTTTTAATGGTGAAGAAATTTCAACCAATAATGAGAAAGTCTTTTCTCAATTAACAGTACCGACAATAACTCTGTGGCACATACTCTAGCCTCCTATAATTGATGACCTGTTTAATATATTGCATATTTACTAACAGGTCTGCATATTTAATAACAGGTCAGCATATTTCTGTATAAAAAAGCAATGTACATGTTTATATACAGTAAAAATAAGTGACATTGTGGCCATTATTGACTAAATGTGTAAATGGTGTAAATTGTAGTTTGTTAAGCAAAAGGTCGCAGTTTATGTTTGCATCTGGCAAGAATGCTAACAGATTTCTGGTATAAGAACCTCCATTTGAGAACCATTGTAACACTGTATGTCATCATGAACATTTAAGCTCTTTTGCATATTTCCTAATACTACAGCATCTTGCATGGCCTCTACCATAGGATTTTTTATTTACCATTACCAAAACTGTGCAGGCAAAATGCCAAGGCTCTTTTTCTCTGTTTTCAGCCAGATTTTGTGATCCTAACCCTTCAACTTGCATTTCTCCAGCAGTACAGTTACAGTACTGCTTGATAAGGAAGGTTGTAAGCACTAAAATAACAGACAAGATTGATATTTGACAGCTGATGAGAGCTGGTAATGTATGGCTTTCATATAACTGCTTTTTGCAAAAACAAAAACAAAAAAACAAAAAAAATCACCATTCATGAAATTTTATGTTGTGGAATGCCTAAAGTGTGTTGTTGCATGTAGGAAGTATTATGCAAAATCAGTACTGGTAACCCTGTATGACAATATAATCTTATTCTTACTAGAAATAAGAATAATGGACCAGCTTGCTATTCTAATGTCGTAATAATAGTGCACATATTCGTAGTAATTAATATCAATAGAAAGCAGTTTTGTATACTATTTTTATCCCAAATATTTTTACTTGAGATTACATTTTTCGTGCAGTTTTATTCCAGTGATTACCAGTATTGTTTTTCAAAATTTCCATAACCTTTTCTCGAGTTGGGTCTTGCTTTGTAAGGGCTTACATCAAGTTCAATACTTTTTACTCCACTTTCTTTCTCTCTACTTGCTGCCTCGACATGGCAAATGTACTTGTTTTCCCATCCCATTGAACTCTTCAAAATAAAAACCGTTTATTTTTGTCCATTAATAAGCTTTCCAGTTACAATTGCATGTACATATCATTAATGGAAAAGTGTAAATGTTTAAATGATGTTAGGTAACCTAAAAAATTAAAATCTGGGAACATTATCCACAGTAAGCCTGTAGTAAATAGGGAGTTAAGTTCTTGTTTACTTGTCAAACTTTGCAGAATACACTATAGGAACCAATGTGATGTATGTAGTTTTCATTTTTAGACAATGATCACTCATTTTCTTACAAAGTTAAACCTTTATGACATATATTAAAATTAATTTTGCTTCTTAATATCTTTTCAAAGATAATTTCATTACTTCAATTTGTTTTGTTATGGACTGGCATCACTAGTCAATAAATTTGACTTTTGCTAAATCTTCTCATTTCATAAACATGCTTTTATTTGCAACAGAATGAAAATATATACATAGTGGAAAGTAGTAGTCTGGTTCTGCACCTCAGGGTACAATGAGAAGAATAAAATTTGTCTGGTAAAGAAATATGTTGACAACATCTTGGAAAGCAGCAAGCATAAGGCTCATTAGAGCTCCATTTCGGGAAGTAGTAGAGTCCCTTACACCATTTTCCAGTCGATATCAATGAAAACATGATACTCTAGAATAAAAGATTGATGCAGTTAACTTTAATTCCTTGAGTTATTACTATCCAATAGTTTAACCAGACCACTAAACCTCACTTCTGGAATCTCAATTGGTGGGCCAAAAGATCTGTTCTTTAATAAGGGCTGAAAAGTTTGGGAAAGGATGAAAAGTAAATGGCAGAAAGCAATGCAGCTGGATGGCCGGTGATAGCAAGGATGCAGAAAATGACAGTTAACACTAGCTGCATTTGTACTTTGTAAAGTGCACCACACTATACTTTGCAAGACATTCTTCATCAATCTGCTTAATTTTTGGCTTATGTAAAAATTACCAGAAAATGACAGACTAACTTATGCACAAATTCATCACACTAACACAAGTTAAAGTTGGTTATAAGAACGGATTCACTTTAAGTGAAAAGCTTTTGATTCAACTAATCTAGGATAGTGAATTTAGAGCCTCCCCAGCAGTCTGTGACACCCCACATATACCTGCCCTAGACATCCAGTTGCCTTCATTAAAGCCAGATATGTATAGAGTACCCAAAGTAATTTAGGGCTCTGGCTATCAGGTCTCACAAACCCACAAGACTACAATATTAAAGAATTCTTAGAAGAGTCCACGATACAGTGAAATCAAAGAGTCTGGAATTCGATGCTTTTCTATAAAAAAACAGGGGATAAAAGTGGCTACCTGTCAAACCTATATAGTGTCAAAGGAAATTTTCATTACAGAAGCCTTATAAATTTCACCACTCAGCTACAGAACCTGATACAAATTATGTACTCAAACCTCTTAATACTTAATCCGACTGAAACTGGCTCAAAGATGACATGACGTGTCAAGGGTTTTAACTCGATGGTCTTTTTAAATGAATTAATAACAATAATTAAAAAAATTCTTCAAAGATCATGAATTCCCTAATGTCAAACTGGTGCAAACAATAAGTCTGTCTGATGCTATAACTTTCCATAAAACTACCTAGGGCCATGAGCACTTGAGAAATGAGAAATGGAAAGACAGATTTTCTAATGGTTGCTCCAATAGTGTACAGAATACTGTGCTCTTCAGTGGGTGTTTGAATTCATGGATTCTTTGTTTCAAGGGCATCTTTCTCTCAATGAGTCTTCATTTCACTTGACATCACCTGTCAAAAAATCGGGTGGTGTGTTGCTTGTGAAAACTTGCATGATTGTGGAAGTTTCAAGTATTTACTTCTCCTAGACCATAGCCAAATGTTAAATAGTGGGCACACTAAGAATGCTATGTAGATCACAATCAATATTCCATAGAGGTCATTCTACCATAACGAGCAAAGAAAAGAATAGTCTGCATGTTAGTATTCATGATTTTTTTTTTTTTTGACAACTTTGCATATTCTTGTTTGTCAATTATGCGTTGTGATATTTTGCAGTTTTTATAATAAATGTAATATTGTTCCTGCTCCTTTTCTTCTCTCCTTTCTTTATTATTCTTTCTACTGTACAATGCCACCCTTATTTATAGATGAAGACTATTACTAAGGCAATTTATTTTAACTGTAATGATGTAAGCAGAATCCAAAAGAAATCAAGGGTCTAGTCTCCTCAGTGGCATAACCATTTCCCCAAACTGGAGAGCTGCTTAGTCTTGAATGGAATAATGCACTCTCTTATAACCTTCAGCTAAAAAGAGATTACTCTCTTATAACCTTCAGCTAAAAAGAGATTACTATTCTATACATTCCAGAACTTGGAAAGAGCTAGGCAACCTGGCAGTTGGACGGCTGTCTAGGTGCAGCCAAATGCAGGCTCTCTGGAAAAAGCTAAATCCTATTCATCCTCATGAAGTTGTCCATTTTAGTTAGTAAAAAATCTTTTCTCTATTTCTGCAATTTTATATGCCATTTCTTTAGACATCAACCAGTCATGCATGAAGGAATTCTAGGGGGCTGACTTTTCACCACTTTACAACATATGTAATAAGTCTCGAGCTTTTGAACTTTAGTTCTTGAAGGTGATATATATCCAGCCTACGCTTAAAGAGGTCAATTCTGGCCTTTTGCTTTACTGGGAGTAACTGGGTAAAAGCTGCAAGGGTACAACATTAGTGTGTACTGTATTCTTTACAGCAAAAGATAATGGTGATTTAGTACAAAAGGCAAGAAAAGGCTACCAAAACTAAAATACACATGGGTACCAATATGAACTAATCTATTCTAGGTGGTCTAGGATGGGAATAAGAAAGTGTTGCTTAAAAGAGGGCAAAATATAAGTCTGCCATCTGATGCAAAAGTATGTACAGTAATACTAAGGTTTGCGTAAAATGTGGTGAAGTCAACTGGTAGACTTTAATAGCACTTGTCAAGAGTTACCATTAGTATAATGTTCTTAGGTACTGTACTATCCTTATGTGTTCTAGAACCAGCTGAGTGACCCATGGACAGAGTCTTTTGCGAGCTGACAAGTCTGTAAAGGAAATGAACCCCTAGCACAGGATCTACATACGGTGACGTGAGAAACTGCTAAATATTTCTATAATAGCCTTTCAATCTGGCTTGCATTTCCAGGAGGCATTTTCTGTTACATGGAATATTCTAAGATTAGGAAAGTTTTTTGTGCCATTTGTAAAAGTACACGACAAAAAGGTTACTTGGCTCAATTTAGCAAATATGTACATACATCTCACCTAACTATGTATCTTGTGCTTTAATTGTATGCATCTAGAAATCTGCACTGGTTTGGGACAACAAAACCAAATGAGATACTGGAATTAATGAAATTAATTTAATACCATCCCATGTAACTTCGTGTAAAGATTTACTTTAAATTTAAAACATCTATCATTGAAGTTCATTTCCTTTTATTCCGTTGCAGTTCAATGCACTTCTGGGTAAAATATATGGGAGTGTTTATGAACAAAATATACAATGTAGATTCTAGTATTTCTATCTGACAGCATTTAGATATGTAATCCAGATCATTGTATGAAGAAAAGAGCTTCAATGTATTCATTGAACATTCCAAATATTATGTTATGCATCATCCCATATTTTATTGGTACATGGTTAAAAACCTTCACGATATGGTCGCCAAGTAAATGATAAGAGAAGCCTCCGTATGTTGCCTATCCTGCAATACTTTCTCACTGCTGCCTCAGAAACCAATTAAATCACATCTCTCATACCTTAGCTACTTTTTTTTTTTTTCAAATTATACCTGCTTTCCACTTTAAGTGCATTCAGTCATTTTCCAGGTGCTTTTGTATGGTTTATGTAAGATTCAGTATTTGGCTTACAAGTGAAAATTTCTCGTGTTTAAAGAAAATGGCTACTTCTTACCTAGAATAAACAGCACATGTGCTATTATTTCTTAGTTGTGTATACTTTCATCAGTGAACTTTATTTATGACATACTGTACTAATATTTTCAAATCATTCCATTATTTTTTATTGTTACTGTACTGCTGACCAATATGTATCGTTTATATTTGCTTATATTTATTTTTGCATACACTAAAGTGGTATATATAAAGGCATTTAAAACCAGCTTTATTTAGAACTTAGGATCAAGCGGGTTAAAAGAGAGCTAGAGGAACCCATTATAAAAATAAATTAAGTATATTGAAAAGTTATATGCAAAGGGGAAAAAAAAAAGGTCCTTTTTTTTTTTTTTTTTTTTTTTTTTTTTTTTTTTTTTTTTTTTTTACATTATCGAGACAATGTTAGGTACAAGCTTTGTATCTGCACCTCTGAACCACTATAGTTTATACAAGAAATTTCTGTGTTCATGTGAAGGAGTAACTGTTGACAAAACTTATGTAAACATTACGCTGCATGAAAGACTTGACTTTTTTATATTTTATTTTTTGTTTTGTGAGAATCCAATTAAAAACTGAATGCCTTTCATGACTATGATTTATCTTCATACAATAAGCTGTGGAATCTTGAGATTAATTCCAGGTCAACAGAAGGCTTGGCAGGTTTAGCAAACCTTGAAATGAAAGTTTATATAATGTTGGCTCAAAATACAACTCAGTCATACTTGGTCTCCAACTCATTTTTAAGATCATGAATTTTAAGGACTGTTGATATTCACAAAATTTTCAATTGAAGAATGACAGTGGACCCCAGTATTGGCATGGGATGCGTTCCAGACCCCCGGATGGCTAGAATCTGCAAATACTTAGAACCCCTATATGAAGGCTTAAAACTGCCCGTTTTGTTAGTTCAAACTCAAGAAAAAACAACTAAAAATGCTTAGGGTACCTGGTTGTTTTAAATAATTCTACTACAAAAAGTGCATTTAATCATGAAATTGACATGAAAATATAGTAATTTGTGGATATTTCTCATAGAAAATGCAAACTGCTGAAGAGTCCATTTGAATACATAGTAAATAACAACCATTACAATCCCTTTGCAGAAACGAATAGAATAACAGCACTGTACTGTAGTATATGGAAGTTGCATCTAACTGTGGTCGCACCGGTATTATCATCATTATTATTACTGCAATATTTGGTAGTTTGATCAGACCACTGCATTAAAACACTAGACTCTCAAAGGTTTGTCATTGAATTGAATCATATTTATTAAATATAAAAAAAATAGGTGAAATTAGAGGCTGGCCAGCAAAGCCTCTCCCCTCAATAAATAAAAACTTTGTGGTGAGGACAAAACACTTTCTTGCAATAACATAGCAAATGCAATCATGCCATTAAATGCTAAAAGTTTTTGAAATCCTAGCACCTAGCCTACTAGGCTATAGGCTAGGTATACCTAGTATTCCTATTTAATCCAACTTTTAAGTACTCATTTTCAAGCTGAAATGCTCATAGGCCTACTTTTTTGCATCTAGGTTCAAAGATGCCTTCCATTTTTGTAACGAAGTTTAGGAATTACATTGTAGGTACTAGGAAAGACCGAGAAACATAACCTACTACTACTAGGCTATCTCAGATCTTTAACAAAATTCAAGAATTACATCAATTTAATATGTTGTTGAAAGTTTGCTAGGGCTATTGTAAAGCGTTGGAATATTTTATTGTTAAAAGTCTGCCTATAGGCTACTACTAGGTAATAGGAGCCATTTCTGATACGAGCCATTTTGAGTTAAAAAGAAAGAAAAAATGTGCCAACTGCGTCAAGTAAGCACCCACGTGTTGGCAATAGTGTGAACTCCAATGCCGTCTGACGTTAGTAAAAGGTATATCGCACAAACAAGTTAGTAAATAAATCAAATAGCATCAACTCACATGTTTTTTCGAAGGTCTACTTCGCAGTTTACACTACGGAAACTTGAACAACATATAACAGCAGGGAACAAGTATCACTAGACTGCAGGATAGGCAACTCTTCAACACTTCACACAATAATAGATTGTCCGGCAGTATCGCCACATTTTCTTAATTGGATATTTACTGAAAAACTGTATAAATCTATATTATTGCAAAATTAATCTGTGTAAAAAATCTGAGGAATCTGTAGCTTATTTGTTTAGTATATGGTACTGAAAATGGCATGAAAGTCAAAGGAAATTAAATTGGCTGGAGGGAAAATAAAAAAAAAATAAATTCAGATTTTGGCTTTCCTGTTTATTGATGAAAACCATAGCACTTGACTTTGAGTAATTAAAATAAACAACAAATGTGCCCGGGACTACCTGAAAATGGCAACACTGTTAATCGGGTGATTTGATACAGATATCCCTCTTTTCTTTAATTAAAAATATTAATTCTAGACAGCTACACCGATAAATCAAATTTATGTCATCCGATTACAATCTCTCTCTCTCTCTCTCTCTCTCTCTCTCTCTCTCTCTCTCTCTCTCTCTCTCTCTCTCTGAGCATGCTACTTGTTAATAATTATCTTTCGGTTCTTATGTAAGTGTTTAAAATCTATTTTTAATTATTTTCAAACTTCCAATTGTTGCTGCATTTGTGGCTCGCTACTACTTGTCATCCACTTAGTAATTTTGGTTATCATCCTTTCTTTAATCTAAAGCAGCAGTAGTTGATGTTATAGTGTATGAATGATGACCATAAAGAATACAAATTTTTTTTTTCCTCTTCTACTTCTTTTACATCTCGTCAACATCAGTCAAATGAGTCCGGAAATACACGCGTGCTCGCTGTCGAAAGAGGAACCGGAAATCTTTATCTTCCCGTTCATCAAATTGATACTATGCCTTTTTCACAAAATATTCTTCCGTTTAGTTCTAGCAGAGCACTTGGTTCTAGTCATCGTAAGCAGCAACGTTCTTTGTCTTTAAACACCACAATCGGCCCAAGTGAAGAAAAGTCAGGTAAGGTATATTTGATCTTTTTTCTTCAATACCTGCGATATGAAGCCTTTTTCTCCAGCACTCCGCTAATAACGTTTTAAAATGCATGATGTTTTGAAAAGGAGGTTTTGCAGTGTTAAAATTCTTTAAAATAGTGTTGTGAGGAACTCGCGGTACGAATAAGGAATAGGCTGGGAAATAAAATGTGATCGAGTTAGGCCTAGGAAATCATGAAAAAATGCCAATTGTTGTTGAATGCAATCTTGCCTGTGAGAAGGCTATTTTATTGTAAGTTATAATTTAATATTCAAGAAAAAATAGTTAATGACAGTAATTCATAAATCAGAGTTCTCTGCGGTAGCACATCTTTCTCCCCTCGAAATTTTTTTTTTATTATTTGTGATGACGTCAGGCAGTCCTTCTCCCGTTTCCTCTATCACTGCTGCTCGAACATGTAAAAATGCTCTCTAATATTAAATCATAATTCATTATGTTTTTTTTCAGAAATGAAGTATATTGCCTTTGTTATCGTTCTTGGTACTGTGACAGCCCTGACTGGCGGGAATCAAATTGGTAAGGTTTATGCGAGTATAATATTTACTAATAATTCATAGGTCTATACCTAATGTATTTAAGTATAGGTCTGGTTTCAGATAAAATCCTTATACATTGCTGTACTTTATTTATGTACGTACGTGTGTGTATATTTGATCGAGATCCTCTAGGTAAGGTAATAATAAATCACCAATTATATCAATGTCTGCACTCATAGACACCTGACACACCCTTCCAGACTGCAGAAAGCAAGATTTTCCAATACATCTCCGAGGATCTTTGGAAGTCATACTCGAACTAGAATCCAGATCTTTTAACTGGACCCTCGTACTCCTTGTCAAGAACCAGGAAGCAACTGTAGCTCAGATAATTTTTGATTTTGAGTCCAGTAAACTGAAGATAAATTGCACTGATCACAAAAATAAGTGGGTCCTTTTTCAGCACAGTTCTACCTATAAACTGAAGGTTAGTTTCGAACTTCCGGATGTGATGGCGTATGCGTGGGTAGGCTATTCAGCTGACTAATATCTAAAAGGACATCATTATTAACTAATAAGGTTTCATCGAATGAGATCTGTGTACGCCAATGTTGGTATCTAGTTGCCTTAATCTGCTTATATATATATATATATATATATATATATATATATATATATATATATATATATATATATATATATATATTCTTCATCACTGGTGGGCTAATCCTCGGTGAAATAGGCATGGGGATACGGAAGGACATTACACATTACATAGGATTCTTTATTGCCAGCGACGTTTCGAGACAAAGTCCCACCTTCAGGCTAAAGGCAAGAAATAGATGTTACATCAATACAAAACAATTAAGCAAGTTAACATAAAATTATTATCAATTACAGTATTTCTAAGTAAAATTACGAATTAAAAATTTAAAAATCTCAGAGAATGAGTGTTACATCAATACATAACAGGTTTAATGAAGGGAAATAAAAAATTATAAACAATTAAAATATTTCTAAGAAAAAATAGGAATAAAAACATTAAAAAATATATACAAATGAAAAAAAAATGAGGAAAATACCTTGCTCAAGCAGAGTCCCGCCAACCCGTATCAAGACGGTGGAAAAAAGTCAAGAGGCAAAGAACAAAGTGACACGTGGCTTTATGCTATACACAAAGGTAGTGAGGTGGTATGGTTGTTAAGTGAAGGTCCCAGCTTCTTAATTGCCAAACTTTCAAGAACGAGGAGGTGGTGTTCATATGATGACGTCATAATGACTTTAAAGTTGTTATAATTTATGGCTGCCTTACAGATTCTAGCGGGATTCCTGATATTTGATTATTCAGGGGTGGATAATTTGCTGCCGGTCGGTAACTTACACCTCTATGAGCATCAAATCTCACTTTGAGCAACGGGCACGACGGCACGTACTTCATAACGTAGGTCTGCTGATTATATCGGTAGAAATTAAATAAATACACTCCATCGGATTGCATCAATGGTACTCGGATTTATGCAAGTGAATCTGGCATCAACTGCTGGATAACGGTGGTTTAAAATTTTCTTAAGGGAGGGCAAAAACATCCTATCATGTATATAAGGTATTCCAACATTAATATGTAAGTTTCTGTGCTAAATGGACTGCACTACTTAGGTGGATAAAAAAAAAAAGTTACTGATGGTATTTTCGATGGGACTCTGCTTGAGCAAGGTATTTTCCTCATTTTTAATATATATATATTTTTTTATATTTTTTAATATGCTTTTACTCGTAATTTTACTTGTAAATATTTTAATCATTTATGATTTTACATTTTCCATTCATAAGCCTGTTATGTGTTGATGGAATACTCATTCTCTGAGATTTTTAAATTTTTAATTCGTAACTGTACTTAGAAATAATTTAATTGATAATAATTTTACGTTAACTTGCTTAATTGTTTTGTATTGATGTAACATTTATTTCTTGTCTTTAGCCTGAAAATGGGACTTTGTCTTGAAACGCCGCTAGCAATAAAAAATCCTCTGTAATGTACTACCATGTCCTTCCGTATCCACATGCCCATATATATATATATATATATATATATATATATATATATATATATATATATATATATATCAATCATCATCAAGTCCACCAGTATGAGGTAAAGTACATTTTGATATTCTTTAGGTTAAAGAAAAGTCAATAGAAGTGGAGCAGTATCTGACAAGAGGCGAATTTGACTCTATCTCGGAAGCGATTTGTTACCAGTCAAGGAGTTTCCATCAAGGTCTAAAGAATACTTTAAACCTTGGTTTCCATAACGTTACCCTAGAGAGATTTGGTGGTCCAGAGGATGACGGTCTCAACATCAGCGTTTGTTCCCCTCTGAACAGCACATCGGGTAAAATCATTGTTATTCACGTACGTTGAGCTCTCTCTCTCTCTCTCTCTCTCTCTCTCTCTCTCTCTCTCTCTCCTCTCTCTCGTCTCTCTCTCGTAGCTATATATACATCCTAATAAAATCAGGCATGACAATGATCATCTGTGTGTGTGTGTGGATACATTATGAAAATTGACAAGCATGACAATGAACTTTCTCTCTCTCTCTCTCTCTCTCTCTCTCTCTCTCTCTCTCTCTGTCAATTATATGATTATACAAATACGTATATAAATTAATTTTTGTTACCAATTTACTATTGATCCTCAAATTCTTTGAAATTTCAAGTTTTCGCAAATAAATAAATAAATATATAACATTTGAATAATACATAGTAATAATAATCAATGCATCCAGAAAAATGTATACGACCTTAAGTTAGGAACATTGGATATTTATAATTTATTTAGCGTCCTTTTTTATTTAGCATCTACAAGCCACTTATAACTCGTGAAAATTATCTTTAAATTTTTTTGGATGACTCTCAGTTGTTCATTTCCCAGAAAGTATTCAGAATATTAGTCTGCTATCATGCTATGATTGCAAAATCAGGTAGATACCCTCACTCATTTTTCACCATTTTCAATGGAAACTCGAATTTCAGGCTCACGTTCCTTGTGGGGTTGTTCAACATGGAAAGTGTTCACCTACCGAATAAGAATTATAATAAAAACACTGTCCCTAGTAATTAAAATTACCAATGTTCAGTATATCATATTAAAGAAAATTTCTTTTATACAACTATCACTGATAAGAGACTTACGGAAACGGTTCAAGTGTTATTTCATTTTTATTCTCCTCGCTAGCGACAGAAGATACCGCTACCATCCAAGTCATTTTAGTTGGGGCTGTTGGGCTTACCATCGCTGTAACAACTGTAGTCTCGGCTGTAGTATGTGCTTTAAGGAAGAGGAAGAAGAAGAAGAAGAATGCAGCAGCAGCAGCATCTCGAACACCCAGCAACCCCAATCGCCAAGAATCGGGAGACTTTTTCTTAACGCGGATTCATCAAGGGCCTCCAGATTCAGACTTCGACAGGCCCCTGTGCTTAAACAGAAGGCAGTTACCAGAAACCGACGACTCTAGTTACGCAACGACCCAGAGAACTTTAACACTTCCAGAACTTAACGTAAGCCCATCTTCTGAACTCACCGGCACAGCTGGGTTCTTGTCGTGGACTCGTGATTGTAACGAATGCCACGAGTCACAGTCGTCCTTGGCTTCCAGTTCGCTGGCTCCTACTGGACATTACGATTATGGCTATTCACATTTAATGGTCAGATCACCACAGTCCCCTCAGTTGACGATGCCAAACACCAACCTTTCCCGAACCCTTCTTGATGTCCCTTCTCATTATTCTACGACTGGGAGGCCTGGTACATCGGTTTGCAGTGTGGTCATCAGGGTTCAGACAAGGCGCCAACATTAGCATTATTACGCAGAAAAAGTACTGATGATGTAGAGGATAATACTTACGAAAGAGTTACTCATTTGTTTCCCTGACAAATGAGGTGCGAGATGTTTATGATTTGGGGGGCACTAAATCGTAAAGTAAATGTAGGAAATGATCTATGAATCATAAATGTGTGAAGCGAAAGTCCACTGGTACTCTTTGAGTTCAGTGAAGGCAAGGCAGCATTAAACCAAAACAATTATTAACCCCCTTTGCAAGCGTGAACACATGCATATATACATACACACACACACACACACCACACACACACACACACACACACACACATATATATATATATATATATATATATATATATATATATATATATATATATATATATATATATATATATATATAGCCGAATCACGGACATATGGAACGTGATGAATGTAGTATAAATAAAGGCAAAATCCACAAAGGAAAGAGAAACGATGGAGTTCAGCAAGGCCTTTTGACTTCTTGTCCTTAAGTAAAGGACAAGAAGTAGAAAGGCCATGCAGATCTCCATCAATCGTTTCTCTTTCCTTCGTGGATTTGTTTATATATATATATATATATATATATATATATATATATATATATATATATATATATTTAATCAGGTGGGTTCCATTCTCCTACCATCCATATATTTAATGTCATCTCTTTCCCTTCCGGTCAGTGCATAAACAGAGACTAAGGCAATGATGTAGATAATGCTATCGTGAGCTCCCAAAATAAATAAAATCATGTGCGTTCGAAGGGCGGTTATTAAAAAAAATACCTTTTTTAATGTGTTTTGAATAGGTTGTACTGAAGTATCTACCAGTATATTTTATGTCACAGACGTTAAAGATTCACTCACTCCCTCTGTTTTACGTAAACATGTTAAGATACAAAACCGAAGTACTAAAACAGGAGCAGACAATATTCCTTTATTTCAATGGCTCAGGAATTCATTCGTATCCTCTCTTCTACTTGGTTTATTGTTTACTTTCCACATTCGAGCATTACGTTCAGAGAGAGAGAGAGTTGCCTGGAAATGCATTCTTGTTTTGAACTAAAAGAAAAATGATAAAATGTTATCGTTTGGACGAGAAAAACAATGTCCGGTATCGTCAATTACGCCGAAGCAACGAAGAAGAAAAATCCTATGACGTTAAGACCACTGATAAGATCAGTGTTTCTGTTCCTTGCTGGTATTGATTGATACAAACATCCTGCTACTAGACAAACCTCAGATTTATTACAGCATCTCATTAATTTGTGCTTATATTTCGGTGTTCATTTTCTGCTTGACATGAGATTATAAAATATTTTTTTCTTACAAAACCACTTGTTCAAGTAGGCATTATACGCCTGATACATTGTTTTTATAACGATGTTTTATTGATTCTGGAGTAAAAACAAAAAAACAAAAACAAATTCTTATATTTAGATTTTTTACTTTTCCTACTACTGTCACGTTAAAATTACATCTGGCCTCAGTAGCATTAATTATTTATTTTGGAGCCAGAAGGTTTTAAAAAATGTAAATGTACCAAAAGCAATTCTAGTCGAATTAAATAGAAGTTATATGTTAGAAACTTCGTATTTTAGGGATAGTCAAATAAAGCAAATTCAAATGTAACACAGATCCCTTAAAAAATACAATGATCAAACAAAGTAAAACAAAATGTCGAAAAATTGTTTAGTCTAAACAATTGTAGCATTGTCAGTAAACATAATTCAGTCGTAAAAAACTGTATTTGCCTAATCACCCATGTCTCTGACTTCCCATACATTATCCTTATACCTGCCATAGTGGGTCCTAGGCAGAAACTAGAGAGGCTTTATTTTTAACTTTGAAAGTTTGAAGTCTCCTCGTAATCTAAATCCAAGTGTCAAACGTTTCAAATTTGTCCTGCTATGTTTTTCTCCGTCAAACGGTTAGTAATAAAAATAATATCGTCACTTTTAAGTTGCAGCTAACTCGGTAACGGATAAAAGGGCTGATATCCAAAAAATGAAAACGTATTCAACTGTGGGACATCAATTTTTTTGAGTCTTGATCCGTGTCTGCCATAAATCTAAACAAATTCTTCAAACGTTTCACGAACAACACGCAAGTCTAGCCAACATTGTGTATAAATGTTTTTAGATGCATATTTAAACTTTTGTTTAATCATTCTGACCAAGAGACAAACACTCCTGTAGAAGTCAAACGAGACTGAGAAGATAATCATCCTATGGAGGTTATCAGAAGTGCAAAAACACTTTAAACGCCGCTTGAATCATGCCAAGTGATCACAACCCACCGAATATCTCTTTTGAAAACTTGAAGCGCCAATGAAACGATGGATAATCACTGTGTAGCTGATCATATTGTGGAAATTAAAAAACAAAGATCAAAGAAGATTAGAGGAACACGGCATTCATACACTAATTTAGCCAATTAGAGTTGCGTGATCTCTGACGTCAAACTCAAAGAAAGAAGAGGAGCGAAGGTTTACCAATTTGTAAACAAACGGATCTTGAACAGCCGTGATGAGAAACAAGGTGAGGGTGAGTTCATATTTTCCGTCTCTTTTCGTCACTTTTAGAGATTTTGAAATGATGTGCACCTTATGAATACACAATTTAATAATTAATTATTAGACTGTGTCACTTTTTTCCGCCGCCTATGGTGAAATGATGGTTAAAGTTGGAGATCCTTGTGTGGTTTTCTCGCGTTGCCCAATGGGGTACCAGTAGCCTACTCCGCCCACTTGTCACAACATGCCCATGAATCATCGTTCTCGGTGGATTTCCTGTGGGAAGGTCTGGCCTGCTGCTGGTTTTCAGGTTTTTAATATCACCATCTTGGTCGTAGTTTAAGATTAGGATGCAGTTAGAAAGGCTAAGCTTACTAGCCTAACCTAGGTAGGGGAAACAACCAAGAGGACTACCTGGGCCAGTCTTGCACGTTCGTTGACCCATATCCAGAAAAATTACTTTAACACATCCTGACACCAGAGATGGATACCAGTCATCGGTCGTGGAAGCAACACCTCGAGACCTCTACTTTCCTCTCGAAATAGGGGAAACGACCGCCTTCAGTCCATCTTACTCAAGCAGATAATTCAGTTGGTGAAACAACAATACAATTCAATATTTAAGCATACCATTCGAAAGATTGAAATTTTGTCAACAAAATGAGATCTACGAAACCCCCACACGAAGTAAAATAAGCATGTGAAGTCTTCGAAAAACGTGTTAATGGCAGTTTTTAATTTCAATAGGCCCTATGGTGTGGGATGGTTTTGAGTGCAATTTGGTTGTACAATTGCGACCACGTCCTTCCTAGCCTTCCCAGCGCTAATTTGAACAATATTTGCGTGTCTATGGAACAGTTATTGATATTACTCAAGTTTGTAGTTGTAATCAGTGCAATGAAATAATATTTTGTAACCTATTTTAATGAAAGTATGAGAAGTCATTCCTGGGGTCGTGTTTTGAACAGAAATGCATTTTTACCTTGTAATCGGTGGTTTTAGCCTTACTGCATCACAACTGAAACCCCACAGTGCTTATTTGATTGTAATTATACACATTTCGTTCTTAATTCACTCCATATTTCACTTAAAATACGTAAGTTTGTTTAAAGCAAAGCCATGGTGGGAATAATTTTCAGCCTTGTTGTATATCTGGCAGCCAGAATCCATGAGCAACAGATGACAGTTTAGTGAGTTGTTTATGAGAAAAAATTTGTTCTTTTTGCTAGCACTTTTCATTTATGTATATAAGTCTGTATTGCTATTTTTTTTTTATTTGTTTGGGTGAAATAATTTTTTAAATTTCTAATAATTGTACGGCTCAAATGAATATAACCTTGAATGTTTGCGTGCTAGGAATGGCAGGTCATCGTTACCAATTTAGTGGAACTTGACACATATACGAACCAATGCCTTTACAAACTGTTTCCATGAATTCTAGATATCATAGTAATGCAATAATAATAAAGTTGCTCTAATATTTATGTATAGGCTATATGTTACAAATAGATATGCTAAATTCACTTATTTCCATGGTTTTGTGTAATTCTTAACCCTAGTTTGGAGGGTAAACACAAACCAATTGGCAACAGTGATAAAAAATAGGAAAGCATGAACAACACGTCATAGCTGATGTTTACAGCAAAACCGTTGAAATTTGTGTCAGGAATCTGGTTACTTTTACAACAACGAATATTTGCAAATGAATTATCATGAATGCGTAATAAATTTATGCAATTCATAACCTTATTCTGGTGTTTAGTTATTTAAATGTTATCTAGCGCACTTTTCTTTGTCTTCTTCCCGAATAATCGCCAGGGTTCCCCGGTTGCAAGCATGAACACCATCGTATTTTAGGATTGTTGTGAAGCAAGTGTACCAGCATCTATGGGTACAAGTGGTGTGTGGATTTAGCACAGGAAATGGGAAGTTTATTTAGACAAGTGACTCTGCAAACATTGAGATGACATCAATCTTCTATATGTTAGGTGCTTTAAGTAAAAATTTTGAAAGCGTCTTGGAGGTAAGTTAGCACTGCGCATGGGTAGCCTTTCATTAACTTCTGTTTAATCGGAGATTATGGCCTTAGTTTCTTACTTGTGAGAAAACACTTACTTTGAGAGGAAAGTAAAGGTCTCGAGGTGTTGCTTCCATGGAGGTTGGCTTGTGACTGACGTCTAACTTAGGTTACTGGAAGTGCTAAAGTAATTTTTTGGGAAAGTGATCACCTGGCCGCTCAGTGGTGTTTTACCCTAGCTATTCAGTTCAGCTTTGTGCGCAGGCTGTGGGTAGCAGATTAGGTCTAGTCTTTGTTATGCGTAGGCGTTCTATCATTAGCCTTTTTTAAGTACCCATCAAGTTAGGTTAGTCTGTGTTGTTTTAGATTTACCTAAGCCAGGTGTATGGCAGTGTGGGGTTTTGCTTCAAAAGCAGCCCATAAAAGGCTAGTCTAATTGTAGCAGTAAGATGATACTATTGATAGACTAGGCTAACGTTTTGGTAATTAATGATAGCCTGGTAATTAATGATAGCCTGGTGAACCCCAATGTATGCTATCATGAGACATAGGTAGGCAAACTGTCTAACTTGGAAAAGATCTTGATCATCTTCTTCCTAGCTTAAACCTATTTTTATATGGGGTCGCCGTTGTGAATGAGTCGTCTCCATCGATTTCTGTCCTGTGCCTCGTTCTCATTCATACCTTTCAATACCATATCTTCCCCTACACAATCACACCATCTCTTTCAGGATCTTCCCTTCTTCCATCTACCCTAGCACTTCCATTTCCATCGTATGTCTTCCAACTGACGTTCCTCCCTTCGTAACAGGTGTCCATACCATCGAAGCCTTCCCTCCTGTACTTTCTTTGATATTTCACTACCTTTGTTGATCCTCTTATATACTCATTTCTAATCCTATCTTCCCTTGTTACTCCCGACATCCATCTCAACATTCTCATTTCTGCTACATCCATCTTCTTCTCCTCTGTTTTCCTCATATTTGCTGTTTCTGCTCCATATAACATTGCTGGTCTGACCACCGTCCTATGAAACTTTCCCTTCAATTTCAGAGGGACCTTATTGTCACAGAGGACCCCTGATGCAGACCTCCAGTTATTCCATCCTGCCTGAATTCGATGTCTCGCCTCTTGGTCCATGCTTCCACTATCCTCTAATACGGACCCTAAGTACTTGAACTTCTGTACTTTATTTTTTCCCCACCCAATCTTATGCTACTTCCACCGTCCTCAGTAATACTGGAACACATATATTCGGTTTTTGATCTACTTATTCTCATTCCCCTCTCCTCAAGTGATGCTGGGGGGGGGGGGGGGGGGGATTTGCCGATTGCTTTTAAGCTTGTGATCCCGCCACATTATTTTTTGGCGCCCGAACAGGGACTGCAGGTTAAAAGTAAACTCGCCACAATGCTCTCCACCTCTCCAACCTCCCCTCCAACTCCTCCCTCCCCTCTGAACACAACACAATGTCATCCGCATATAATATGCACCATGGCACTGCTTCTCTAACATCCCTGGTCATTACATCCATCACAATGTTGAAGATGAATGGGATAAGTGCTGACCCCTGGTGTAATCCAACTACTGTCTCAAATCCATCCATCTCTCCAACACTGCTCCTCACTCTAGTATACACATACCTGTACATCTCCTGAATAATTCTGACATACTTTTCTGGCACCATCTTCTCCCTCAAACATCTCCATTTTCACATAAGTGACTTACCAAACAATTACACTAGCTGTACGCTTTCTTACCTGGCAGTCGAAAATTCAAATTCCTGGCGGCGGTAGCAGCGCTGCCATCGTCTGTGTAGGTGATACAGATCCCGCCCACTTTCGGGAATACCTGGTACTACTGAGCTTTAGACTTCAATTCGTTTTCTGCCGGCCACGGGGTAACACCGGTGGTTTGTTGTTGCAGTCGACTTTCGTCGCCATTGTGGATTTTTTCTTTTTGGTGATGTACAATTTCTTGGTTGGCTTTTTTGCTTCATCAGTTAGCTGCCTAGTTATTAGCAGTTATTACGAAGATGTCTGATGCTAGTTCTTCTTCAGTTAGGTTGGTTGCAGCGCTGGCTGCAAAACTAGATTAGCTAAACTATGTTACGATCCGCACTCCAAATGTGTAAGTAGGGGTCAGTGCTGTAGCAAGGAATTAACTTGTGATGAGTGCCGTAGTTTAGATGAACAAGGTTGGAAGACTTTTCAAACTCATTTGGATAAGATGGACAAAGATAGGAAAAGGAAAACAGCTCTTAGAGCGAGTAGTAAAACTAGAGTAGAGACAACTCCCGTGCCTTTAGAGGCAAACAAACCGTCACTATCTTCCCCACTTTTATCGAATATTTCACCTATTGATAGTCCTCCAACTTCAGTACCAATTACTCCAGACCAGGTATCCCATGTTTCTGATCCCAACACCATTTCCTTGTTAGTCCAAGATGGACAAGAAATTTGAGTTCTTGGCAAAATCTGTAATGGATTTGGGTATGTCGTTTCGTGCATTCGTAGAGAAGTCAAGTGAAAAGGCCAGTGTTAGGCCAAGTGTCAGTGTCACTGTCGTGTCCGAGGAGGCGGCTGTCCGTTCCCCCTGTTCTCCTAGACGAAGGTCACTGTCATACTCCCCAGCTCCCGGGAGAAGACATACCGGAGGTCGAAGGGAGACTGGGGGCTACGCCGACTCGCGAGTGCCCAGAAAACGCAGCTGGAAAGACGTAGATATCAGTGATGCGCAGTTGTCGTCTGACTCAGAAGTGCAGTCGCCTGTGTCGAGGCGAAAAGTGTGGAGTGATTTAGTGTCGTATCCATTGAAGAGACATGCCCAGCGTAAGAGAGGGATGTCGCCGCCTGTTAAGAAATCCAAGGAGCACTGGAGTCCACAACCTTCCTGCAGTTTCGCACCGGACCAGTTTTTCCGGGAAGATCATCATTCCTCTTCGGATAGCGTAACTTTGGACGGAGTCAGACGCTCACGTTCGTTACAGTGCTCGCGCGCTTGCGAGACTGCCTCGCCTCGTTGTGTATTGATAGGAGTTTCGACTCGTTTGCCTGATTCGCCTCGAGCTGCTTTGACTCATTCGCCTCATACGTCTCGAGCTGTTTCGACTCGTTTGCTTCATTCGCCTCAAGCTGCTTCGACTCGTTCGCCTCATACGTCTTGTGTTGTTTCGACTCCCAGTCGTTTGTTTTCAAAGAAGAGCCTTATGACAGCCGCGACTTCGTCTTCGCCTAAGGATGATGCGAAGGCCAAACCCTTGCTAGAGGATTCCGCTTTGGGTACCTTTAAACATCAACTTCAAGAACTGATGGTCTTTTTGAAGAAGACAACGAGCCAGACGGAAGAGGAAGACGGGGTATCGGCTGTCCTGTCGGAAGAGGAAATTCAAGACCAGGATTTGAAGCCCTCTTCTGCTTATTCTAACCTGTTAAGGTTTCTTTTACAGACTTTTCCGAATTTTTTTGAACCAGCTTCGCCTTCTTCACCTCCGTCGATGTTTTGTGAAGGATAGGGAGATCAGCGCCTTCGGGGTTTACCGAAACCGGGGGAGTTTCTTCTCATCTCCTCCCGAAGAAGCACTGAAGGAAGTAGAAGAGTGGCTTGCTAAGAAGAGAGAGTCAGGCAAGGCTTCGTTCGCTTTTCCTCCATTGAAGCTGCAGAATAAAACCTACAGGTTTTATGCGACAGGAGAAGTTCCTTCTTTGGGAGTTTCTGCCTCCTCCCAAGGAGACTTCTTCAGTCTTGTGGACTCAAACAGAAGAGCAGCGTTCTCGGCTGCAAAAGTGTTGTTCTCTTCACCCTAGTTGGATCACCTGGTGAAGAACTTATACAAGTTGATCGAAGTCTTCATTGTTCCGATCGTAATACAACCATCGGTCCTTTAACAATAGGAAGTAGCTAGCGGCAGCTGGACGGTCGTAAGCTTCGAAAACAAGGGGAGAACGGTAGTGTAACTGCTTGTCCGACAGTCGCGCAGGTAAAACAAATTACTTTTGCTTTCGGCCGCGGGTGTGAAGGACGTGTTCGTCATCGCTCTCTGCCCGCTTCAATCGTCGTATGCTTTGTTTGTTTATATTGTGTTTTCTACTAATGGTTTGGTTTGATTTGAAAATGAAAACTGTAAGTACACTGTTTCATTTTCATTACTTAATTATGAACCAACATGGAGCTATCGCCGTAGATACGGCGAGTTTCCTCTCTTTTCATGAATTGAATCCCTTGAATAATGTCTCGGTGCCGAGGGCGGGCGCGTCTAAAGCGCCGAGTCATGTATTTTGGGCGAAAGTGGAAAATTTTAGTACTTTTTTTTTTTTTTCATTATATTTTTTTTTGCCCTGTGCGTTCGTTACGAGAGCGTGATTGCGCTTGGCACGAACCTTTTATTTTGTATGATAATGCAATGAAAGTGGATTCGCAATTGCAGTATTCTTTGTCATTTTCATTTATTTATTTGCATAAATTTAATTTGGATCAATTTTCGCTCTTACCCGGGAATTGATCCTTACGATTATTTTCTGTGAAAGTGAAATCGCAAGTGCATATTTCTGTTTCATTTCATATATTTTATGATAGCATCATATTATTTGGATCAAGTTTCCGTTCTTACCCGGGAATTGATCTTTTCCCCTTTACGTTCTATGAAGTGAATCGCAAGGGCAGTATTCTGTTTCATTTTCATATTACTTTTCACTGCTGTGCGGGGGTAGGGGAAGCGAGGTCTGCCAGGAAGTCGTCGGAAAGCTCTCCCGCGACTCCCTTGGTATCCGATTCTTCGTCTTCCTTCCTGCCCCCACCCGCCTAGCTTCCTGGTTGTATTTTGTTATTTAGGGTCTTTCCTTGCGTTCCGGGGTGGGGCATGTCTTCCCCCCGTGCGTGAGGGAACCCCTCTTACTAATCTATCTTTGCTTACCGCAGGTGCTACATCCGTGGGAGACGACCTTGACAGTATGGACCACCGCGACGGCAGGGCGTCGCCTAGCATCCACGGGCTGCTGCAGCGTCTAGCGAGGTCTGGGGCGGTCTCCACTACTACCACGGCCGCTTTTGCTGCTCCCCCCCCCCGCCTGGTCTACACTCCCCATGCTGTGTCGGTGACGCCGTCTGCCGCTACTAGGGCCCGCCGCCGTACCGAGGGGGGTTGCCGCCGCCGCCTGTTTTCTTCGTGTTTGCCTGCCCCAGACTTCCGCTGTTCCAGCAGCTCGCCCTGGACCGGCCGCCAGTACCCAGGTTCCTCCCACTGGCTGCCGATGATTCTACGAGGCGATCGCTGGGCCTGCCTTACCTGCCGCTGATGTGATTTCCGCTGCTGATGTGATTCCCGCTGTTGGCTTGGCTGTCCCTTCTGGGTCTACCGCTGCCGCTGTTCCTGCCGCTCCTGAGCTGGTTGCTGTTCCTGTCGCTCCTGGTTCCTGAGCCTGTCCATGCTGGTCCTGCCCACGGTGTGTCTTCCCCAGTCCCAGGTCCTTCCGGACAGGTGCAGTCGGGCCGTGTTGCTTCGGCATAGCCCCGGCTCCGGCCTGGATGGAGGACCTGACGACTGTCCTGCGTGAGCTGACGAGGAAAGAGGAAGAAGAGGAATGCTGTCATCTTCGTCTTCATCGTCTGCTGCTGAGCCTGCTGCCCCCCTCTCCTTCGGGACTTCTAAGGGCCTGTCCCCCCATTCGACGGTGGGTACGGGGGGTCCTTCTGCTGGTCCTCCTGCTCCTTCGGGAGCGGGGCCCCGTCTCCCCTTCCGTAAGGAAGAGATAGACGGGGACCAGAGGAGTATCGATTAGCCTATGGTACTTCTCGCCTGGTGCTAGCGGCGATGCCGCTACGCCAGGTTCCGGCTCGGTCTCTCGTTCGCGAGAGATCCCGAGTGTACGTTCTCCCTCGTGACCGTGCAGCCAAGTTTCGGCGCCAACAGAGTTCGCTCGGCGCCAAGACGCGGCACGGAGCAGAAGGCTGGTGAGAGCCGCTCAGGTGACTCTCGCTAGGCCAGCGGCCGCTCTTGCAGCGACCAGCTGGTAACCCGGGTTTTCCCCCCTAAGAAGGCTCCTTCGGGACCTTCTAAGGGCCCGTCTCGCTCCGGCGATTCGGGGAGCTCTTCTGCTGGTCCTCCTGCTCCCTCGGGAACAGGGCCCGTCTCTTCTTCTACCAAGGAGAAGAACGACGGGGACCAGAGGAGTACCAGCTTCGGCTGGCACTTCCTCGCCTGGTTCTAGCGGTTCTGCCGCTAAACCAGGATCCGCCTCGGCTTCTCGTTAGCGAGAAGTACCGACCGTGGACGGTTCCGTCCCGCGGGAGACCGTCCAGCCAAAGTCTTGACGCCCGAGCTCGCTCGCCGTCAAGACCGAAGTGCGGAGCAGAAGACTGGCGAGAGTCGTGCAGACGACTCTCGCCAGGCCAGTGGACGCTCTCGCAGCGACCAACCTGGCTGCTCGGGTTGACGTGACGGTCGCTGACCAGCCACGGGTTGAGGCGAGAAGGGGTCCCCCGCGGCTGTCGGTACCAGCCACGGCTGATACCAGCGGCTCGACGCGCCGAGAGGACGCTCGCCGGTCTCACCGCGACAGCGAGCCTAGCAGGTCACCTGAACCCGCCAGCTGCCGCTCCCTCGGGGACCGGGCGAAGACGGTAACCAGCAACAGCTCGCCTGACGCTAGAGATCAGCGTCGCGTTCTCTAGCCGAGCCTCTCGCCCCAGGCGAGCGACAAGGCTAGGCCTGCTGCTCAATCGCCACCGCGGATTGATGATCAGCAGCAGCCCTCCAAGCACGCTGGTCCTGCCAGCGAGCTAGGGGGAGCGTCAGGTCTGCCTCTCCTGTACCTTCAACCTCCTCGGGCTACACCGGGAGGAGCGAGGTACCTAGGATGATCGCGAGAGGTGCGCCGCTCGCGATCCCGCTATGACGCCGTATGGACCAGGCACGGTTCTAGGGACCGACCAGGACATACGCGCAAGTAGCTGGAGGCGACCGTCAGGGGTCTGCCGCTGTTCTTCCTTCTGAAGGAGGATATCTCGGGATTTGTTCTTGCTGGATGGACTGGACGGTCCCTACTCCGCAAGACGCGGTTACTCCCGAGATACAGAGGAATTTTGCAGAAGTCATTAAGCTGATTCGTCAGCATAAATGACCTTGCGGAAAGATTGCCGCTCCCACCGCAGAGCCCACGTCTCTGCTCGAGTCATTTTGGGGCCCGAGAGGGAACCCAAACCGACGGTGGGTCTGCCGCGATCGGAGCTTGCCGATTCTGTCTCGAACCAGAGTCTCTCGTCTCCGGACAAGAAGGCTCTCTCAGTTCTGGCCGGTCGATCAAGCTACTTCCACCTCCTCTACTGCGACAGCAGCGTTTCGTCTACGTGTCTTCGGACACCGTATCTAATACTCCTTCGGTCCTCCTGAGAGGTTTCGACCTCGACGAGGGACTGGAATGAGTCGGAGGACGGTATCGGCTCTCTCCTGTCAGGTGTCGATCAGCCCCACCCAGACGACGTTTCACAGTGGCGGCAGACCCTTACCTACAGTGAGAGTTCGTAACCCTCAGCGGGAAAACGTTTCTCCTGACGATACGTTTTCCCAGACTCTGAGAGGCCATTGCCGCAAGGCGATGGCTGCTCCTACTCTTCTCCAACTGCTAGTTCCACTGGGAAGGCGAGTGAGTATCCAATTCCTCCCCCATTCCCTCTCTCCTTACGGCTACGAGGGAAAGGGGAGGGATCCTACAGAGATTTCTCTGTAGGATCCCACGTTGGGGACTGCGCTACCGGGGGGACCTTCGGGTCCTACCTGACGTAAGCCCCGGTCATTGAGGAGGGATCCTGCCCCATTCTCGATTTCTACGGGAATCGAGAGGACCACCAGCCGATATCGTTTGACGAATTCGGTGGGGGTTTCGCAGACTGCTTAGAATTCTACGGAATTTCTAGCGCATTCAGAGTGTTCGAGTTTTTTATGATCTCCAAACACTTAGGCGAGACCACGGTCCAAAGTGAGCGAGACGAGAATCCCCGATATGTTACACGATAATCGGGAACCTCGCCTATGCTCTAATTCCTGGAATTTCTAGCATTGGGAAGAAGACTGCTGCTGAAAGAAGATTATCTCGACAGTAGGCGACCTACCTGGAATATGAGAAAGAACGGACGGGAATATCCAGTTTGGCTTGAACTATCGTCGTAGTATTCTGTTCACCATTGAAGCTTTCCTTCGAGGAAGACTTCTCTTTCACTCTCTTTGATAGAGATCGAAGGTGGTCGATCTCCAATCCTTATTTTGTTTTCTTGAAGGAAAGAATTTAGGATGGAGATCGTTGTTCAGAATCTAAAATATACTACGTATATTAACCTCGTGACATGATTCTACTAAGCAGTTAAATTGTCCGAGGGGTAGGCGCATATCCTAGTGAATCTACGGATTGCGACTTAGACGAGAAGTATTCTAATTTGAACTGCAACTCGGGTTGCCTGCAACCTCCCAGGAATTTTTTAATTTTTCAGTTTCAATTTTATATACTTATGGTTTTTGTCACGACAACACCATTTCAACTTTTATATTTATCGAAATTCGTTTTTGCCTAAATATAATTGCTCGAGCATATCTTTTATGCTCGGTGGTTCTAGCCGAACGCATTCCTTCATGGAATAATGGATTACCTGGCAACTCAGGATGACGAGTCAGCGAGAGGCCAGGCTCAACTACTGCGTATTGAACTGGCCTGATAGCAGCTCAGTATCAGCTGGGCCTCCGAGATGCACGGGTCAGTTATGTCTCTCTCTCCCCTGCTTTGATTGACTACCGAACCGTATCTCTGCCCAACAATCATGGACTTAGGTCTCTGATTAACGAGGATTCTCGCAATAATGATGGACCATCTACTGCTGTGACGATAGATTCCATCGCCTTCGACATTGTGAGAATTTTCAACAGAGATATCTCTTGGACTCTTTCATCTTTCTGTTTACCGCACGTAACAGAAGTCTGTACAAGTCTCCCGCTGCATCGCACTGCGATAATGCAAATGATTTTGCAGACATCTGAGTTTGTCTTCAAAAATACTCATATTCGTAGGTGTACAATTGTTCATTGTTCAAGCCCGAATTAACAGATGTGTAAAAAGACATCGCCTACTCTCCGACCTGACAGCTCTACTTCCAAATGTTCAGCCCATGAGAAGCAGTTCTTCAGGCGGTTTTACCCTGTGTTTTCATTACTGAAGAACGCCCCGCTTTCATTGCAACTACGACTTCTCACCGGACAGCAATGAAATAGCGGTTAGCGTTTTCAGTCATTGTAAGCACAGGTTTCGAATCTTGAGAATCCTTCTCTCATTCGCTGTGAAGACGTAGGTTGCATTCAATATCTACCTTCGTCTTCAACGATACATAGTGTGTTGTTTCTCCTTAGCTGAGATTCAACAACTATGAGATGTTTTGCCTTCAGGGACCTCGGTCTCTAGAAGGCAATGACTTTCGCCTGTTGGGCACATGCCTTAAGAGAATCATCACCTCGCTGTCCGGCATTGGTGACAAACAAATACATTATTTGTTGGTCTCTCGGCATAACCCTTTAAAGACGAAGGTCACGTGACTTACTCGGATGCTTGGACAACTTGCCTCCTACCGAACGCCCTCTTGATTTTGAGACTGCCTTGACGAAGTTATGCATTTTCAGCTGACTGCTGAAAATGCATAGCGGGCAAGAGGGCTTTCGAACTGGGAGAAATATCTCCCAGTTCGAATCCAAAAGTCTCAATTTCCTCTTACTTAAATTTATTTCACCTCTTCTACTATCTTTAACTCAGTTGCTCAACCTAGCTGTCCCCCCTTCTTCACTAAAACCTTCTTACAGGTTGGGCAGGGGCTGGGCTTTTTTCGCATTGGCTCTTTCTTGATCCAAATGGCAGAGACTGTAGAGGTTTGGTCCGCCTCTCGAGTATGTTTGGACCCTGAGGATGTTGATATGATTTCATAGCAATATCCATCAGGGCGGAACTACCTATGGGGGGGGACTAGCCTGCGAATCCGGGAGGTATAGTCTCTACGGTAGGACTCTCGGCATTCTTTCCGGTGGTGCCCTCTATTGTAGCATGAATGGGATGATTGCATACTAGTTATGCCCTCAGTCCTATCAAGCGGGTTTTGCTTACACTTGAGCCACTCATGTTATGGTAGAGCTATCCCTTCGGGGTAGGGTAGGGAGTGGACATATGGGAGTCAGTCTCTGCTGAGTGTCTTTGGTGAGAGAGGGGTTGGTGCGGGGGGCCTGGTTTTCTGCCTGATTTGCAGTAGGTTTTTCAAATTTCTTCTGAAGGATTTATGAATAACGACCCTATGATAAACTCCCCCGGACAATGCGACCTCTTGACACTACCCTCCTCTTCGACCTCTGGCACGGACAAGGACAATCCTATAGAAAATTCAGTTGTACAAAAGACGACCCATGATAAGACCTTGAATGTGGCTATGGAAAGTTCTAGCAGTGGTGAGAGAATCCTTTATGTTGATAATCTCTCCTCAGACTTCAAGTGTTTTACGTTTATGGAAATGTTTTGGAAGGTTTGGTGAAATTAAAGTCATAAAGTATTGTGAAACTAAAGATTTTGCATTTTGGAGGGTTTGGATTGAGTTTACAACTCATAATAATGCCATGAATGCTTTCAAGTGCTCAACTAAGGAAAACTTAAAATGTATGTTAATTTATAAAATGCCCCAGAATATTGAAGTTGATTCCTTTTATCCAGCAAGAGTCAGTCAGGAAACTACAGATGGAAATGTAAGGTGAGACATCTTTACCTGCCAGGTGGCTAATTGTTTCTACAAAATCAGAAATTTTGCAATCTTTTCCACTTCAGGAAACATTTGAGAACATTGGCAGGAACAATGAGCCAACTCTGATATACGAGGTTTGGAAAGAATAGTTTGTTCCGACGGCATACAAACCTTCGGTCCTTTTACAATAGGAAGGTACTAGCGGCAGCTGGATAGGTCGTAAGCTTTCGAACAAGGGGTTCGGTAGTTAACTGCTTGTCCGACAGGCGCGCGCTGCATGCGCGACTGGGAGGTAAACAAATCACTTTTGCTTTCGGCCTGCTGGCGTTTTGTGGACGTGTATCATCGCTCTCTGCCCGCTTCATCGTCGTTTGCTTTCGCGAATGATTGTGTTTTTCTTTTCTAATTATCTAGTGAAACTGAATTGTAAGTACAATCATTTCATTGAATTCAATTGTGAATTAAAGGATCTTGGTGGCACCACGCCCTCCGATTACCCGAGTGCGCCGGGACTGAAGGGCGTAGTGCGGGAATTCATTTTCCAGAAATGATCCTCGTATTGTGTATGCTCGGTGCCGAGGGCGGGAGCGCTCGCTCCGAGCGTAATTGGGTTGGAAATGTGTAGATGAAAATCGTAAGTAAGTGCTCTTTTCATTTATATTTTTTTGACTGTAATGCCCGTTGCCGAACGAATGCGCTCGGCACGGAAACTTATTCAGTATGGAAGTGGAATCGCAAGTACAGTATTCTTTTCATTTTCATATATTATTTTGATTGTAGCAATACTCATTTTGGTTCAGTTTCCGAGCTACCGGAAATTGATCCTTCCCCCTTTTTATTTTGAATGAAGTGAAATCGCAAGTGCAGTTCTTTCATTTTCATTTTTTATTGAGATTGCATGTTTACTGGGATCAATGTTTTCCGCTATCCCGGGATTTGATCCTTCCCCTTTTTATTTGAATGAAGTGAAATCGCAAGCGCAGTAGTCTTTTCATTTTCATATATTTTTTTGATTGCATCAATTCATTATGGATCAAGGTTTCCAGAAACCTTGATCCATAAAGGTAAGGAATGAATCCTTTCACCCTTGCGCTCGGTACCGAGGGCGCAAATGCGCTCGATCCGAGCCCTTATTCATTGTGAAGTGAATCGTTTTGCAAGATTTTGCATTTTCATTTATTACTTATTATTGATTGCATTTTCAATTTTATTATTATTATTGATGCCTCAATTTTTTTTTGGGGTTCAAGTTCCGCTCAGTCAGGGAATTTGATCCTTATGCCCTTGCATTCGGGCCGATGGCACGATTGCTCTCGGGCTCTGATATTGTTGTTGGGTACATGGGTACTGTGCGGGGTGGGGAACGAGAACCCCCCCCCCGCTCAGTTCCCACAGATGGCTCTTCCCC